>NW_027286985.1:79564051-79746551 GCF_022747635.1 Hetaerina americana | reverse complement strand
ACAACATCTATACGGTGGTGACATATGCATTTTGTATGCACATTTCATTTACCTTAATTTTATTTATATAAAAAGAATCATCAGGTGATAACCAACGTTTTAATCTCGTATATTGAGTGCTTTAATCACAGATTGAATTTTTCTAAACATCCGTTTAGTGAAATCTCTTTGTAGTATATATGGAATATCTTTTTCCTGAACATATGCATCAAAGAATTACATTCGGGGGTTGATTTTAATCGATTTCCCTCGTATAAGGACCGTACTTCATTTTTTCAAGTAAAAGATATTTTCTTTAAAAAGTGGGCGATATATTAAAACCAATTCAACCGCAATAAGTAGCCATCTAGTAAGACGTGAACTTATGGCCTCGTATTTTCTATCATTTATAGCCTTCACCAGTCACATTGCGCATTATAAAGACATGTTCTGAATGGTATGCTTCATATCTCCTGTTTGAGTGCTCATATTTTAACTGCTTTATTGGGCTCCAATTTCCTCTCTAGAGACAGCGATAGATTTATTAAAACTTATTGATATTCAAAGGATACTGACGAAACTTTGAGATGAACGTTTTCATTATAAATCCTCAATAGATAGTGTTTGGGAAATTTAATACTCTTCAAATATTTTGCTGTAACCAGGTTGTTTAATTTTTTAGTCATAAATTAAAATTTGAGAAAACTAAAATCCACAATTGTGGATGTGAGGGGCTGGAGGAAGAAATCACTAGGCTTATTATAATTTAGATGTAAATTTGAAGAGTGAAACTAGAAGAATTGAAATCCTTCATCTACAACGTCAGAAGTATCATGTAACGGGAATGAAGTTAAACCGACTTTGAGCGAAGAATAACTAAAGCTAAGTAGTGATTCGCGTAGAAGAATCAAAGAGCCAGAGGTTGCAAACAACGAAGCAGTTCTTCAAGATGTTTTTATGGTGCATGGCACTCTATGGATCAGAGAACTGGAACATTTGCAAAGTGCACCACTGAGGCACAATGGATTAGTTAGAACAATAATGGAAGGGAAGTTTGAAGGGTTGAACTTGCAAGGATGACCAAGAAAGAGAAGAAATTAGACGAACTTAAAACAGAAAAGCAATCCAGCGGAGTTAACTTTTCAAGCAGAGAAATGGAAGGCTGCAATATTTCCTTGCTTTCTGCTATCTTAGAAATAAACTCTGATAATGACGATTATAAATATTAAAAAAATTTGTTTAACCTGGAAATACTGGCTTTTACCGAAATGTTACCTTACATAACATTTTCTCCTTTTGGCCAAGATTTTGGTAGGCATATAATCTCATAAGTTTTGCAACAAATTAAACAAATAATTTAAAGAAGTCTGTTGACTCATGATGGCACTACACAAATAATATTTAACAATCAATTAAAAATTAACCTTAAAATATGTGACGTAACGCCAGGGCGGGAATATATAACATACCATTATGATCATACGCAGATGAAGGCCATGCAAACTTAATGTTTTGCTAAATGCAAGAATTGCGGCTTTAAGTTTGATAGTATTGCGCATGAAAAAAATTAGTTCCGCTTAATTAAAAGGAAGAGTGTATATTTTTTTCCGCAAAGGCAGACACGAATGGGACGATAAGTATGAGAAAGCGTCGCAGTAGTGACGGGGCAAGTGGAATGTTTGCAGAGGGTGTTTAGAAATGGGCGATGGAGCAGGGTGAATGGCATTGGAGGGGGTGAGATTGGACAAGGAAGGGGAATTGAAGAGAGCAAAATGCACTTAACACAGCATTCCAGACGGCTGAGAAATCCCTTGCGAAGCATGAAGGGCGGCGGGAATGGATAGGGAGGGTCAAAGGAAAATAACAGAAAGAGAGAGAGAAAGAGAGGAAGAGAGGAGGGCACGGGATTAGAGAGGAAAGCGGGTCAATCACGTGACCCCGGAGGCTTCCTCTCACCTCCCCCCTTCCCCGATGATCTGCCCCCCGCCGACCTTTTCCCACCTACAGAAACCCAGGTTCAGTAGCGAGGGGTGAGGGGAAGAACGTGGAGGCAGGGAGGAGGAACTTGGAAGGGCGGGTCGCGGTTGAGCGGAATATAAGAGTATGGTCTCCAGGGAAGGGGGTCGTGCCCGGAGAGCGATTGGGAGGGGGCGAATGAGAGCGAGCGTCCACTACCTCCTCCTCCCGATGAGGTTGAGTGAAGGGGAGTGGGAGAGGTTTGTTTGAGGTGGTGGGAGAGATGAAAGTGTCGTGGCCTTCCACCCTGCCGCCCCTTTCCGAGCTGGAAGGGCCCTTTAAACATGAGGCGCGTTTCCCTTCTGGCCAGGGATAACAACACTCATTTAGGGTTGAGGTCACTGTTAATGAGAGAGGCGTGGCCGGGTGTAGGCTATACCCTAGGCAACATCGCTTTATCCCTTCTCCCATTATGTTCCATGCCTCCTCACTATTTCTTCTCGTGGAATCTAAACCATACGCGCAATTCAATCCCACTAGTCCTTCCTTTTTGACAACTATACAAGTGCACTTGTATAATTGCCAAATTGCGCTTTTACAAAATTACATTGGCCTATCGGAAAAAAGTCGATCATAAATTCAAGGCACGAACTTTATGTTAAGTAATTGAAAATAAAGTTTATTCCTCAATTGTTGCACATTTCCGTGTTTTTACACTATTTCTAACTTCATTGAAAGATTTTAGGCGTAGATTTTCATGAATATGTTGGCTTTTCATTTGACTTTATTCTATTTTAAGGATGGTGACCTAACACCTCCCACCGCATGCCCTCGCGGAACCTTGCGGGGCAGTGTTTAGTTGCAGATATACTTATTCTGATATGTAAATGAAATGATGTCGTTAATGACGAGGTAGGGAAATCTCATTTAGAGGTCTTAGTAAGCGTAACTTAGTAATGGTACTTACCTGGTTGAATAAAGCCAACTGCTCCAAAACATTGAGTTATAGTTTTTGAATGCATATTATTTATTCACGGAAGATTTACGTCCTAATTAGTAATTTTTTTAAATCTGATACCGGAGATAATTTATTCAAAATCCGAAGTACGTAGGCAATATCATGTAATTAAAATCAAAGAAGAATCTATTGGCCCCTGTGATAATCTATTGACTACTAATTCGATGAATTATTTTAATATTGCCCACAAATAAAACATTAAAAAGGTGTTATACTACTTTGAATATTTGAAGCCATTGTTCAATAACATTTTTATTTATTTTGATTCTGATTATCAGTTTGTTTTATGTGGGCCGAGTTATATTCATAATTTTTAGAAGTTAAGATATAAATCTGCTGGTAAACTATTGCAATTTCTTGAACTCCAGAAATTATACATTAATGTTAAACTCTTGGTCGGTATAATTTTAGGAGTTGGACAAGGATATATTGTCTCACTGTACTCTTCTAAAAATATTTCTAATAGGCGATAAAAGAAGTACAAGAATTGGGCACCATAGCAGTCAAGGGGAGTGGTGAAGAAATTAGCATGCTCTGTTACTCAGATGACACTGCTTTAGTATCAGAAAAGCTAGAGGGCCTGCAGGCTACCCTAAATTCTTTGGAACGAATACCTTGGGAACATCACATTAGCATCATCAATCAGAAAACTAGATACCCTGTGAGTGGAAAAGAGAACCTGTATGCAGATATCACAACTCGGGGAGTGGAACAAGAGCTAGTGGAATCCATCTAACTTGGCAGCAGTTATAATAGGAATGAAATTAGTTCGACTGACGGAAAGCAAAGAAAACTTTCATGAAGTAGAGAAAGATACTTTTCCCATTAAATCCAAGAATCAAACATGAAAAAACTTCATCAAATCCATGTTCATGTATTAAATTAGGTTCCATTTCATTTATTATTACATTTTTAGCTGATTGGTAGGAAGAAATCTTTGAGACAAATGAAAATACCGGATAATTATTGAATAATAATTGCGACTTTTGTCATCTGGCATCAAATTAAACTTTACATACCAGATTTATGGAAAAGTCTTTATTTATGATAGCCAGGATCTTTCCTACGCATAACCGAATAAAAGGTCTGGCTTCTTTAAATTTCGATCTTTTCAAAGGATACTAAAGAAACATGGAAATGATCGCGTTCATTCAAAACCCTCGTTGATTAACAGTTTCAGCACAAAAATCAACAATCTACAAGAAATTTGTGGTTACCAGGTTGTTTGATTATAGTTTTATGCATTGAAAATGAGAAGACTTGTAAATCCTTGTTGGTAGAAGAGAGGAATTAAATGCATTAAGTGCAGATATCACATTTCCAGAAGAGAAAAAAACTGGAATACTTCATCTACCTAGTCAAAATTTTAACTTGGAGATAAAAGAAGTTGGAGTGGCATCAAGTGAAGAAAAGCTTAAGCTAAGAAGACGTTGACGGAGAAGAGGAAACTTGTATATTTAAAGAAACTTATTGCAAATAAGGAATCTTTTCATCTAGAATTTAATTATTCATTCCCTATTGCAACAAAGGTTTGTTAATCAGCTACTTTAGGGTGATTTCCATATGAATAAAAAATGTTTCAAATTCGTCTAAATGTACATAATTGACGTAGTTTTTGCGTGGATAATTGATGCTGGTTTTGAAATTCTGCGATATTTTATGATAGCCACACAATGGTCTCCCTCCATTAGACTTGGGTTGCTGATTATCTACGGGATTTGTGGGAGAGTGAGAACTGGTTGTACAGTCCCTAATTTGGTTTTAGAAAAGGTTGCTCTTGCAAAACTCAGCTGTTAGGGTTCTGCGGAGAAATGTCCGACTCCATGG
This sequence comes from Hetaerina americana, assembly GCF_022747635.1. NCBI lineage: Eukaryota > Metazoa > Arthropoda > Insecta > Odonata > Calopterygidae > Hetaerina > Hetaerina americana. The sequence goes on along the minus strand of NW_027286985.1, from coordinate 79,741,771 downwards.
ATACGGGAATAGAAGTAGGTGCTATAATAGTAAACCAGTCAAAAGCCTTTGACAAAGTTGACCACGATCGCTTACTGCTTAAGATGGGTCAATTGCCACTACACACAGATGGAGGAGTAATCTCTTGGGTCAAAAATTTCATGGAAGGTCGAACACAAAGGGTCAACTTAGGAGATGTGTATTCTGAAAAAACAATGGTAATATCAGGAGTCCCACAAGGAAGCGTACTTGGCCCGCTCTTATTTTCAATCGATGTAAATGATATCCCGGAAGATATTAAATCTCAGATAATACCTTTTTCGGACGACTGCATTATCAACAGGAAAGTTAAGAATGACGGTGACTGCGATGTACTACAAAAGGATGTCAATAAAACGACGTATTGGGTGACAAATTATGGGATGGATAATAATGTTAGAAAATAAAAACCCATCACTTTAAGTAAAAAGGTAAATGGAACCAATAGGAATTACAAACGTGGAATACATTGTTGAAAAATCTTTCAAAACTCTGCAAATAAGAAAAAGGCGTATAAGACCCTGGTAAGACCAGCTTTAGAGGACTCATCACTTGTATGGGACCCGTACGAACAATGACAATTTACAAAACTGGAGAAGGTACAAAGAAACTACCAGGAATATACTAGGAAAGCATAGAAGAATGTAGAGTGTGACTGAAATGTTGAAAACGCTGGGCTAGGAACCTTTACAAAGTAGAAGACAAATAAACCGACATCAAGGAATTGTCCGCATTCCAAAGGGAGAGAAAGCTTGGGCAGAACTAAAGAAAAAGGCAGGAAATCCAAATTTTATAGGGAGGGATAAACAAAAATTTTCGTTAAAATGCCGGGAACAGAGAACAAATAAGAACATTTTAATTTATTAATAAAAAAATTGTTGTTTGAAACAGTTTACCAGCAACTCTACTCGAGTCCTTTCCTAAACCGTTAAATACTTTTAAGGAAAGATGTAAACAATTTATTTAATAATTTGATTTATATGTTGTGTAAAATTTTATGTATCAGCTTAGTTTTGATTTTTTTTCTTGTTGATTGGGAAACTAATGTTAATGAGTTGGGGTTTTCCTTTTCTTTGTGCTAGAGATTGGTGTTTTCATTTTTTCTGACTGATTTTAATTATTATCTTTTGTGATATTGATTGGATTTGAGATGTCATGTAATGTTTCCAAGGCAAATTTGATTGTAATACTTGGGGCTTATGTGCCACCTGAAATTTCGTATCTGCACATGTTCGTTGTAGTAGAAATAATATTAAATTTGACTAAAATCACTTAAGATAATATTTTAGCGCAAAGGTAGGCCAAAATGAAAATATTTGACAGCTTCTCTAGAGAAAATCGCGGATGAAAAGCAGCTTTATGGGCTCGACTGCCAAAATAAAACCGTTAAAATCTGTGCACCAAACTATTGGTATTTGGGTAGACAATCAGCATTTACATTTCCATCATACTACATATTATTCCGTTAAGAATAGGAATAGGGTAGATATTACAGTGTAGTTCGGATACATGGAGAGGAATTGGAAGTTTAAGAAGGATATTTGGTATTGGCATCCGTTTACTAAAAGCAAAAACCAGTAATGTCCTTTGTGAAAGTAATCAAACCGAAGGTTGAGACACCATGTGGGGCAAAGCTTACTTCATACCAAGCTAAAAACCGGTTGAAATTCACAAATGTAAGTTGAAAACACCTTTTCTTGAGCGTCCTATAGTGTCCCAGGAATTTGGGTTCCCAAAAATTACACAAATTTGAAGATCTGGGTGATTTTTTACATATTAAGTTTAATTTTGAGACAGGATTATTCAGATGGGCAACGCATTCTCCTGCTAAACCAAATATCGCGGATTCGAGTCCTGCCTCGGGCATGCGTGTTATGTTAGCTCTGGTGGTTCGGCCTCTGGAGAACAACTAGAGGTATCCAAAGAGAAAAAATAATTCCATTGCAATGATCAGCTATCAGAAATTTTGAGAACTCTTTTTTTATTATTTGTGGCCGTAGGCTACCAGCTTAGAATAGGCTTTCAATGGACCCTACCACTACATGCTTCTTTATTTTTAAACCCTACCAAATTATTGTATTTTTAATTATTTACTCCACGGTAGAGATAATTAATGTAAACTGCTCTAAATTTCTTATATACCCTACATTTTTAGAATTTTACAAGAAATACAGATGGTCTAATTTTTCATCGATACAAACCTACATTCACTTGGTATACATAATATACGCGTATTGGAGGAAGGAATGATGACGAGAACGCTGGAGAGATGCTTTCTTAAGGGTCTTAAGAAAAAATTACAGAAGAATTAAACATCAAGCTTTGTTTTTTACGTCGTGGAGTCTTGCTCATTGACGGAAGATGATTGTCGTAAATTTGTGAGGCGGGTGTGGATAAAATTAGAAAAAGTAAAACGGTTAGAAAGAAAAACATGCAACGACGTGCTAGGTGCAGAAAGAAGGAGAATAGTGGATTTTTGGGAAATATCTTAAGGGCAAGAAAATTGGATGAAGAATGTTTTGACAGGTGATGGAATTTTCAAGACCGAGATAGAAGGGAGAATATTAAGCAGGTGTGGAAGGGTGAGAAACGGATAGGAAGGTTAAAACAGAATGGAAAGAATCAAAACGGAATGAAAATAGGAAGAATGCATGCTGAATTGAAAAAGAGTCACTGTAGTTTCCATTTTCAGGCTCTATGTTATTAAGATTGCGTTCATTTAAAACCGTCCTTAAACGATGGACTGCCGAAAATGACAATTAGTATTTGGGCCCATAGGATGCAGAAATGGATACCGGAATTATGCAACAAAGAATTTGAAAACGATATATCTAGCACAACAAATGTTCATCCTATTCAATGTGCAAAACAAATTCTCTAGAATAATCATATTTTTACAATATTACATCTCTCGCTGTCAAAAATGATGTAGGCAATTAAATTACATCTCCTTCTTCGATTTCGGTATTTCGAGTTTCCGAATTTTTTGATTGATGATCTTTTTTAAATTTGTTGCTCACAAAATGTGTACAGCAATTTTCCTGGGAGTTCCCAAAATCTCAAAACAATGCTGTATTTTCTCGTGTAATTTACGCTATCGAATTTTCCTCACGTTCACTGGAACTGCAGAAATTGCTTTTACTGAGAATGGGTCACTGCGAGTTAACAAGCATAAATTTTTCCCTGTAAGGGAGGTTCCAAAATATTCAGGATTTAAAGCAGCTTAAATACTCTTTTCATATTTCAAACAGTTAGTGTGGTCAACAAGTAAAAGGTTTTTTTTAAAATGACGTGTAGCTTAGGATTCATAAGTGGGCCGATGTGGGATAATCCCAGCGATTCATTTGGTAACTAGGTTCAAATAATATGGATATCCCAAAAAAAAGAATTGATAAGGATCAAATTTGATAAAGCGATTAAAAATCTTGAAAAAACCAACAGTAAAATACTACTAATCCTCTCAAATTCTCATCCCGGCTCATAAGCATTGAGTGTATTAACAAATACTACTGTATATCTCTCCCACAATTGGGAACCTGTCTGTGAAAAATGAATCGGCCTCCTAAATTTTTATTTTAATAATGCCGAGCCCATAGAATGGTGGTCTATGAATGACTTTTATGCAAGATGAGTGGCGTGGCTGATGCGGTTGGGCAAAGAACAGCGTCATTACAGAAAAAAATCTCCTCACGATCCATTTCTCACTTCAATATTGATTTCTAAAACGTCAGTTCCTTATGTTTTATATTAATAATGCATAAATAAATTAATCATTAATTGATACTGCCTTCAAAGATTAGTTAGTGTTGAGTAAATTTTATTTTAATATTCACTATTGACCTTTCCGAAATATTTTACTCCATTTTGTCTCTAATATTACACTGTAATTTCCCAAACAATCTTTTATTTCAATATTAAACATCAATATTTTTGTTAATTTTGCTTTAGCCCTCTTGTGCTGAGGTAAGCAACTTACATACCATGCCTTTTTAGTTTTCCCATTTCCTTCCTAAAGTAATTGAATTCCTTTCTAAACATTTTAGAAGCTTCTGCATTTGAAATTTATTTTTTATCTATACAGCAGCAATGAAACCAATATCTTGTTCCATCGATTTCTCTTTCCATTTCATATACGAATCGGAAGGTAGGTGAATATGGATATAATCATCAATAATGAGCTATTATTAGGTTACCTCGAATCTCTTTTCTCGTCCGTCACGGTGCGCTTACTTTCGGCTTATATTTCTTAAGAATGTCAGGCGTGATACTATTTCTTCAAGCCAACAACTTTCTTGCTGGGCTTTTGTTGATGTCAAATTGGTCGGAGTTCACGTGAACAGTATAACGTCAATTAAGTGATGTTATCATGAAAACTTGACCGGAATCGGGAGAATTTAGCTGTTGACAGCAAACTCAATGAAACCGAATCGCTCGGGTATATAAGAGGAAATTTTCCAATCGCTCGAAAAAGTGCACATTCAATCCAAATTTTAATTTTGGAAGTCACTCTCCTCCCATCTTTCCTCGTCATTCCACAATTCTTTGTGCGTATAGCCCACCCGTGCCCTCCTCCCCTGGTGGGGCCTACCGGAAAGAAAGAGGTGCCTCTTAATTTGTTTGGATTCCGACTTCACATTTGGCCATTTCGTAGACGTTGGGAAAGGATCTCCGATAAGTGAATTTTTTCCATTTCTTCCCTGAGCCTCGAAATGGAATACGCTAAGGAAATAATTAGCCTTCACTCTCTTCAATTCAATGTTTGACATCAATGGCTAGAGTTAGAGGGGAAAATGTATCACCGGGATTTGCAATTATCGTAAGCAAAGTAGGTCACACTCTTCGAGCCGAGCCAACGACGTGACTACACCGGGGCGATAGGATGGGAAATAATGGGAAAGGAGGACTTTTATAGGTGGGAGCTCTGTGGTTGCCACTGTGGGAGGGTTGGGAGTCTTTCGTGGCTTTTAATCAATATTATTTGTTTTTATATCATTATATATTTGTTATTTTCTGTCACTTCATTATGATGGGAGCGGGTGGCAACTTTTGTGGGTAGAAAAGTTACAAAGTGTGTATTGTTCGCTCAAGTGTTCCATTAATGGTCCATTCAGAAGATTGGTAAACGGAAACTACTCAGGACATTTATTGTGAAGGATTAAAATGCATTTATTTCATCAGTGACTTTGAAACTATAATTATAATTTTTGGGGGAGAGTAAAATTTAAGTTTTTCCTAGTACCGTTCATCCTATATGTTACAACTATCCGTTGTTTCTCTAGTTTTATGAACACAGTGAATTGTTTGGAACTGCAACAAATATCCAAAACCATTGAGTATTGAATTCCATTTCAGCATACCTAGCGGATCGTAGCGTCCTGATATTAACTATATAATCAAATATTCACATAAAACATGCTTCAATTTATTCTGACATTGTGTAATAATTTATGATTTTTTATTACGTAGAAATAATTTTTTCAGAATGAGGTAATATCCATAAGAATCAAAAACTAAAGAAATACCGTATTTTCTTTCATCTCAAAAAAGGAAAGAGTTTAAAATAATTTAATTTGGTGGTATTCCTATTCGAAAGATGTTCATGTATAACTTGTTACATATACATTTTATACCCTGAATACTATCCCTGGCGTGTGTAACAAGGTAACTCAACATCAGCTATCGAGTATAGAAAACATTGGTTTGCTTAATTTTCAGCTAACAATAAATATGCAAAATATGTCAAATAAAAGTGAAATGGCTAATTTCAGATGCATGCACTACTTATCGTATCGAAGCACTGAAGTTTTCTGCACGCGTAAGATCCGAGCGGCTAGTAATAGAATGAACGTTAACAATATAGGTGGGATAAAATAATGACAATATACTAGGTCTTCTGGAATTAAAAGATACATTATTTCCCAAATGAAACGGTTTCCATCAATTCTGATCTATTTTCGCTCACAGGAAAAACACATCTCGCGGGATGCATTCATGTGTAATGTAATATATTATTCTGGAAGCTAAATTTCCTTTACTCACTTAATTAAGCAGATTGATGTATTCCCACATTCAGAAAAATGTCGTCTAAATTCAATGAAATAGGTCAAAATATAGAAAGTGTCTGGACAATAAATGACTGATATTGCATCTTTCCTTCCGGTTAAATTTTATGGAAAAAATGATGCCTAAATTATCATAGAAGAGGAACTCTTTACATATTTTATCATTATGTCATAACGTTTAAGGTTACTCAATGTATTTTTACCTTATTTTATTCCCTTCGGTATTTATGCCATCAATCGATGATGATAACGTTACAAAAATATATTTAATATTAATTTCTAAAATGTATTACTCAAAGGAATTTGTTAGTTATTTAAAATAAAGACGAAAATTCAAAGTAATATATTTAAAAAATACATTTTAAATAAAAGCCGCATATTAGAGATTTTTGTTCATCCTGATTCTGATAATTTGATAAAGAAGTCGGAATAAGAATCTGGATAGATTTTAAAGAGTATTTCAGAGTAATGAAGCAAAATCAAAATCATGTGTACACAATTAGACTGTAAATATCTATTTTGGGTGTTTTTAAAATCTCAAATTTTAATGTCCCAAAAATGAAATCGAAGGAGGTAGGTGTTTGGAACCCGTGAGTTTTCATAGCATTGGAAACGCATACACCATCCATAGCATGTTTAATTCGGATTGTTTTACTTACCTCCATCATGAGTAGTATCACAGTTTAAAAATAAATTTGATTAATTTAAAGTTAAATTTGTTAGAAAAAATATATCAATTTGCACCATTCCCCGTTAGACTAGCTTTTGGTTTATTACAAAAGAATACCTGATCAAGTGTTATTACGTCGGTGAATGTCTGGAACGGCGCACTTCTAGGCCATTTCGTGCCTTGATAATCCGTCAGTGCACCAAAATCATATTAATATTGATGCATGCTGGAAAAAGGCATTTAAAGACAAAAGTTTTCCACCACAATGGTCAGCGAGAAAATTTTCGTCCGATTTCTTCTCGCCTATAGGATGTGGAGGCAGGTGTCAGTCGAATATTCACCACTACCCTTTCCCGGCAACGTCGGATAAATGAAGTGGCATTTCGAGGACGGAAAAAGGAAAATGAAATGGAGGATGATGGTCTTCCTCTTTCATATCGGAAATTGTCAGATCATCTGCCCAAGAGGAAGACGGGATTCAATTAAAACGTTATTTAAAAAACGTGTCCCTTTTGATCAGGAAAAAAATCATCATGAATGAACTTGCCACCATAGATTAAAGAGAATTTTACTCCTAGCAAATTAAATGCGAGAGAAATTATGATAGTCCTGAGCTGTGGAACTAGCTGTATCATTCACCCTTTTTTAGGGATTCTCAACCTTTCTTTTATCCAGTAATTTGCGTAAATAAGTACTGTGAGCTCCTTTCACCTACATGAATTAATCTCGACACAAATTCAAAGCATAAAAAAATTAATGTGTTCTTGGGAGTAATGGAATTAATTTTTTTATTTTCGGTAATTATTACAAATTTCGCATTCTTATTGGTTATATTATACAGGAATGCTTAGAATATTTTATGCAATAGAATTTTAATGCAAAAAGGAAAGAAAATTTTTTTAAGACTAGTCATGTAAGTATAAAAATAGTTAGAAATCAATAGGATTCATCAGAATAGTATTTAATAGATTCCCGAGATTCAATCTTAGTTTTCAACTCCGATTGTGTTAGTCATTCGTCTATTATTCTGTTAGAAATTACGTTAAATTGATTTGAAAACTACATCATAATATGGGACTAATATTATTCCAAAATAAGGGAACACACTTATGGTTCCTGCACATGCATAAACTGTTCCTAAATCAAACATAAATAATGAAGAAAAATTTTTCAGTATCTATAGGACTGCTACTAAATTAGGAATTAATTGAATACAATATTTTAACTGTAAATACTCTTACTGACAAAATGTTAATCATTATTGAAAAGGCCAAATTTCTCTATTTACGGATGACTTTGCAGTGGAAATCAATTCGTTTTCATTAAAAAAAACCTTCAGTCAATATTTTAGCCCATAGAACAAAACGTTCTTATTTTGCTAAAGCCAATGATTATGATTACGTTTATACGAAGCATGCCATTAATTAACGTACGGGGTCAGTGGCAATAATCTAAATTGACGATTTTTCAAGGCCGAAAATTTTCATTATTTTAATATATTTAAAGAAAATATTTATGGCAATTAAAAAGAAAACAACTCCACTGTCTGGGTTCAAACACAATAACCTCCTCATGTCAAAATGATAGTGCGCACGAAAGCGTATTACATTGCATTTGATTCATGAAAAATCAGCAAACATTCCTCATTAGGATGCTCCCTCTTAAAACTAGAATGCAATAAAGCATAATCATTTGTTAAGGATATTTTTTTATTTAACCATCCTTTGTTAATTGTTATAATATTAACAAAAAGGAGCGGTATCAAATATTATTCCCAGGTATTCTAAAGTGAATATATATATTCTTTGCATGAATTTATGTATTAATGTAATATACTCTTGATGAGAAATGTTTTACTTGCCAAGAAAATATGCCCACACATTGTTTGCAGTTCGTTTTTCTGGACTGGTTTTAAAACTTGTCGTTTTTGCAAATGATTTTTAATTTCAACGGCCATTTGCTAAACTATTTTCTTGGTCATAAGATAAAATCTGAGTTTAGGGTTAGCTCACTATGAGTGCTTGCCCCAATCATCCATTTCGCGAAAATATCTGTAAAATTTCATTATTCTTACCGCTCAAATTGTACACATTTTTGTCATGCATATTAGATTTTTTATTTTTGGAATGATTTCGATAAACTATTAAATAAAGCACCCCAATAGAGCATGTGTCTCTCTACTACAAGTTGGGACAGATCTCCGAGATTAAATTTTATTTCATCGGAATCTGCCCGTATTTATCATAGAAAAGAGTCACCGCACTGATTTAAAAGAAACTGTCCAATAAACTGAAATAGACTATTATTTTATTATGTATTTTGATTTTTCGCTTATATGAATTGATACCAGGACAAAGGCCAGCTTTTCATTGATAGTTTCAAAAATAATCGCGAAACTTCGGCAGATTAGTGATGAGCATTGCTATTTCCTCTGTGCACGAGCTCGTTTGATGCAATTGATTGCCGGGGAATGTAGTTTAATTATACATATCCGACTCCATGGCATTAAAAACTACTACTCATGAAATGAAATAATTATTTTAACGTTCACTTCAATAAGTGGTACGTTTTTTCAAATTTTTTAATATATTTTTTTGGCTCCGAAGTGCGAATCATTTATTCAATTACTGACATTATGAAATCGTTAATTGGAACAAGTTTGGACTTAAAAAATCAAAAATATTTTTTTTAATTTCAAATTCAAATTGACACAGTTATCTCTAAAAACGACATGTTTGCAAATGAAAAGTCCAAATTTCATTTGCTTTCAAAAATCCTTGCAAATCATTTAGCAGGTTTCTTTGGTAAATGCTAATTGTATTTTATTCAAACATGTCGAATTAAATATTTGAGTGTTTTTTTACGCAGCGCGGTATTTTTTTGGTAATGTCTTTTTGCACTGATATGTTATAAATAGTTTATAGGGAAAATTAAATTCGACTTTTGGACATACTCAGCGTGTCTGATATAGCGAAACAAATAATCATATATTTCAGTTAAACTAAATAAATTGGCGCCTCCATAATCAATTATTAATTTTCTGCTATATCAATTATATTTTGTATTTATCTACCAACGCTTTCCTTTACATTCTCTTTTAGAATTTTCGTTAACATGTTGTGGGGCGGTATAATGTGAATATTAATAAGTTTTTGGGGAGAAAATTTGTTTTATATTAATTATGTATATACATATCTATATAATTTTGGGTACATAATTATATAATGGATTTAGGATAGGGTCGTCTCTAACGTTTACTGCCTAGTGTGTGGTCCAAATGATATTTATGAGATAAAAATAACGCAGCTTTACTATTAAAAAAACTAATGTGCTCAAGTTAGTACAGTATTTGATTCACGATATCTTACCACTAAGAAAAGAGATAACATAGGCAAAAGAATGAATGAATATGTCAATTAAAGCTATCATATTTGATATAGCTAGTGAGTAATGATATGTAAAACGCAAGATCTGCTTACAGGCTAATTTAACGACTTGAAATCTGAGTAGATCGTGGGAAATTTCACGGAGTATTTAATTTATGTCAAAGTCTTCATTAATTTAATATGGGATATCATATATTCTACCCCACTGAATTCGTTAATGTATTTGTTGCTTGAATTTACAAAGCTTTCAGTGCCTGTAGCAAATGGCTCAAGGAGCCCTTATTTTGCTTCAACTTCCATGACACTTTACCATTTCATTCGCATCGAAGGGCGTTCAGATCAGTCGAACACGTTTTTATTGAACAAGCAAAAATTTTCCCACTCCTCATAATGTTTCCATCCCCTAATGACTTTTCATCTTCCTTAGGATCCAATTTCTCATAAAAAATGAAGAAAAAGAACGTCAGGCGCAGCTCTTGGCGGAATTCCTTTTCTTCTCCTTCCCCTCCCATTTTTTCATCCGAGTCTAATATGCCCCGCACCTCCGCACACCGTTTCGCCTCCACTCCCTTCGCCTCTTCAGAGCTTCATTTTTTCCAATTCCCCATCTCGATCGATTACAACTATTTTCCCGTTCACTTTATTTGTCCCCCTCGAGTCGATATCCGATGGAGGGAAATTTGGGTTCCATATTGGCGAAATGTCTTACCCTTCTATCACCGAATAAAATGCAAGATTAACATTGAACGACGGATATTAAATTTTCCCCGACCAGAAAAATATTTACTCCGTGAGGAAAGCGTAGTTTGATATTTAATTTTACCCTGTGGAAAATAAACCACGGCCGGTAATAAAGTGGATACTAGAGCTATATTTTTTCAATGGGGATTCGATTGCATGCTATCAGTTTCCAACGAGAATGTTTGATGATATTGCTCCCGAATCACAATTTTTAGAAAGGGGTGATTCTTGGGATTTGCTGAACACATTAGTAACTTCATTGATCTTTCGTAATTGAATCATCTCATTCCGCGGAACATCACTTCCAAAGGCTCTTTACGCTTCCTAAGGCTCAGTATATCTTTCAGTAAGACTAATAATAGATAATAATAAGACCAATATTAGCGTAATAGACGTTTCAGGCGTGATATGGTGACATATCATAATTAATTAAAAATTGGCATTTTTCCACAGAAAACTTTGTCGAAAATTGCCAATTTTTAATTATTTCTTCATTAAGACGTTGAGCAATTTCTATGCTTTCATAAATTGGATTGGGAATTTTACTTTCAAAGTCTATTTTAACCTATAGCTTCCCCGTTTGAATGTTGAGCCTTATGCTAACGTATGCAAATGGAATGCATTTTATACACCAAACCTCATAGATTTCTAACTATTTTGTGAGACTTCTCCACATCTCAATGTATATTACATTTCAACAGTATTTGTTATAGCATCGTCATTCACATCTCATTCATTTAAGGCCTCTTCTCCATAAATGAATATGACGTTAAAAATTGTGAAGGCTAGTTAAATTTACAAAAATAGGTCAAAAATATACTCAAACTAGTACAAAGAAATTATTTATACACGCCCAAATGAGATTTCATAGTTTTATTAAATTCCTAATGATCGACATTTTCAAGTAGCCCTTTACGTTGCACACTACGTTGCAGTGCTTTTATTATCAATTGACGACTGCTTGTGTGGACCTCGTCCGTCATTGGGACCGCCATCGGTCGCCCGTAAATTCCGGAAAACTTTGACCAGGTTCCTCCAAGTTCGAATGGCCCGCTCTCAGTAGCTTTTTCCAACTAATAACTCGGGAGGCATTCATTTTGAATTCCGTTACCTCCAATATCAATTTGTCATTAAAACATTCAAATTCAAAGATTTAAAAATGTTATATTTTCTTGGAATTCAAATCTGAACTCGTCAAAATTATGGAATATTTTTATGAACATAATTAAGTTCTCGAAGCGTGAATGCTACAATTTCTTATTTTGCAAGCATGCTTTCAAATATGATCACTCAAAACAACCAAACATGATGTGCAAAATCACTTTATTGCCATATCAGCTTATAGATGGTTTAATGAAGTATTATTTTGGAAACCTTCAAAGGAAATGGATATTTTTATGAAATAATTAATGGCATTTTATAAAATGGATTCAGTTTTACTATATGTTTCAATTTTCTCCACTTTTCGGCTGTCGTCTTTCCATGTGTTGAACAAGATGCAATCTATATATTTGCTCAAAATGGCTCTAATTTGTATTCACAAAACTAAGGACTTATGCCAAAAAAAATTTCTTCAATTGGTTATTGCAGGAAAAATAATTCGGAAAGAATTTAATATCGTTAAATAGTCGGAGTTGGTTTTGTATTCAAAGGAAATTAATTAACGAGATAGGTTTTTTAGATGCAAGAATAAACATTTTCCATTAACGATCTAATAAATCAGACTGTTTGATTGATTATCATATGATATTTAGCAGCCACCGTTGGCACGAGATACCTTGCTAATTGGCTTTCATGCTAAAAAATGTGATTTTCAAACACTAGCATTGAGTTATTAACGATTAATCGCCATATAGCCTGGGGGTCTTTCCTGAATGATCAATTCTAGTTTTAATGGAGTTAAGTTTGGTTTTTGTAACTCAGAGAAATCGAAAGAAAGAAAATTTAAATACTTGCACATCATCGTTTCTTGAATCTTAGCGTAGGCATATTTTGGGTTTTTGATTACATTTTTAGGACCTATCGGTAGGATCTAACAGTGGTTTGGATCTAAAAGTAGTCGGAGGCCGCTTTGGTGGTATTCCCTCACTTCCCGTCCCTTCACACCTTTGTTCTTATCGCTCGATTTTCCCTTGCTTCGACCCACCTCGTCCACGGAGGGTGAATATTGCGTTTTGCTCGGTTCGGGTCATTAGTCCTTTGACAAAGGCAAGCGGAACCATGGGACGCCGAATATTGAAAGGGAGGAAGTTTAGCGATGGGAATTGAAAAGAAGAGATTGACTGAGAGGAAGTCGGGTGTTACGAAGTGGTGCAGGCAGGCGGCAAAGGGGGTGAGATGAGCTAATTGAGATTACAAAGATGGTGAGAGCGCCACTGGGTATAATATCGGCTTTGATAAACGTCCCTGTTGGGTCATAAAAAACCGACGGTAGAATAGGGTGAACAACGGACAATTAGGCTGAAAATTATTTTTAAAATTTTTTTATGAGAGTGAGAGAAAGGGGAAAAGAGATTATTTATTCAAGGAAGCGTTTTGAAAATACTAGATTAATGATATTTGAGTTCATTGAGCAATATATGTATATCCTTAGTTTATGAACCGTTTTCCATTTTTACATTCAGGCACATTTCTGGATTGAAAATTCGATAGGGAGCTGGAATTGTATCCTGATCGTATCTTTTATTTCTGCGTATAAACTCTGACAATTATATTGCGGCGGATGCATTAGTTTGCAGAAAATAAGGGTTAATTACACTTGAAAGGCTGAATGTTGGAAGGTTGTAATTCTTTTGGAAAAATCGCAAGGGTGTATTTCATATTTCAGTTGCCTCTTTTATGACTGCGTACTTTTGACGATCCGTTTTGACTGAAAACATTTACGCGAAAAAATTGGCTCATTTCATCATTATCACAAAGTCTAAGTTTCTATTACAAAAGAGGCATGTGAAACCATTTACGTACACGAATATATAAATATTTAGTCAAATGCAAGTCTTCTGGGATTAGTATATGCTCATTAGGAAGTGTTTAACTGTGCCAACACTTCGTATTGATGTGCATTACCTTAAATGCGTTTTAGCACAACGGGTGTGCTGTGTATAAATCAAAATGATGGCAGTAAGTAAATTTCTGGTGTTAAAATATATTTTTGCTTGGTATATAGGCGTTTTTTAACGTCATCTTTTCCAAAGTTTTTCCATGGCCCATTGAAATTCAACATTTCATCATGGCCAATGGCCATAATTTGCCACATTATTTGGAACCAAAAACTTCATTTTTCAAAAAAGTACAATAATATTGAGGTAGTCAAAAAAATTTATAAACCTTAGGTTAAAATACATTTTTAAAACTCGTATTTGGAAATGCGGATGCTATGTTTAAGATTCCTATTACGCCAGGAATTCAAGTGCATTTTAAATGGATTGCAAATGTATTCATAAAAAATACGAGTTCCAGACTGCATGCCATCGTTCAAATCACTCCTTCGTGTCGCAAACTCTTGTGTGCAACTTGTTTAGCATCGTTGAAATAAAATCACAGGTTAATGACTGCCTCGATGCAAAACAATACGCCAAGTTACAGTAAGGTTACTTCTATTGAGATTTTTGGGGTTCTTAATAATTAGATTCTTAATGGGGAGAAATTAACGAAAAATCATTTATTCTTGAAAAACAATGAATAGATGAAACGACCAAATAATGCTAGTTTCCTCGAAACTTAATTGATAAAAAGGAAAATCGTCTCATCAGTAAAGGAATCATTTGACGTATTTCCATTCCCTTCCAGGTCACTGATATTCATGAAAATTCATTTGTGGGCTTAATGCGAAACGTTTTGAAGTACAGCTCGATTAATGAAAAAATTCCATAAATTTGAAACCGATTTTTCATTTAATATCGGTAAAATTAGGCAATTAATCTATAAAATGAAATTTTAGTACACTGAAGTGCTACGACGATGATAAATATTTTGTTTCTTGTAATTCATTTGAAAATATATTCTAAAACGGACGTATATATATATATATATATATATATATATATATATATATATATATATATATATATATATATATATATATATATATATATATATATATACACACACATTCAAACACGAAATCCCGCCAAACGGCGAATAAATACTCATATATACAGAAACATATATAAGGAAAAGGGATAGGAACACGTATAAAGGACGAACACAATAGAGGTGGGGAAGGCGGAATCGAACGGATCACAAGAGTAAAAATATTTCCTCAACCGGGACTCGAACACCGGATCTTTCCACTTGCCGGGCGGATGCTCTTAACCACTTGAGCTATGGTTCAATTTATTTTTATTCGGTCTAATATGTTACACTGCTAGTGTTTACATTGTACACATTGTCAGCTTACAGATTATGGTTACAGAATATTTTTTTTTTCTTATTATGGTTACACACTTACATAGACATAAATTCATATACATGGCATAAAACAATTGTGACCATGAACAATACTGTGGAAGGAAATAATAAAGGCAGGGTTCACAAAATATAGAAGGAATTATTTGGATTAGCGACGGAACATTAGATTTGGTTGGAATTATTGATAGCTTTGAAGCACAGTTATTCAGAAAAACAACTTTTTAACCACGGACGAAGTGTGTCCGGTACCGGGGGCAGCCACATCCGTTCCACCAATGCTTGCATGCCTTTAGCGGAATGTTTATTCGCGGTTCTCATCTGTGTGAATTCCACGATTAGGCGAGGACATGTAATTTACCCTGAGATCCGTGGGTCTTATATGTCGCCATGCGCCCCGATTCTTTAGCCAAGAGATGGCGTCAGGGGCCTGTTTCGGCTGTTGCGGTGGTTAAGAGCATCCGCCCGGCAAGTGGAAAGATCCGGTGTTCGAGTCCTGGTTGAGGAAATATTTTTACTCTTGTGATTCGTTCGGTTCCGCCTTCCCCACCTCTATTGTGTTCGTCCTTTATACGTGTTCCTATCCCTTTTCCTTATATATGTTTCTGTATATATGAGTATTTATATATATATATATATATATATACTATGCACACAAACACACATACTAATAAGTGGATATGTTGAACGCAGAAAAAAAACGTAAATAAGTTAAACTTATAAATTTAAGTTTCTATTCAGGGTGCTTCCGTTCAGAATGTTAGCGTATACAAAGAAGCAAAACAAATCCCGTTGTACTGTAAAAGGCTTCATTCAGATTTCGCAAATTGGAATTTAAACTGTCAAAAATATGACGAGTACAAGTCATTATGTCAAAGATAAACTCAAGAAGGAATTTAATGAATAGGCATAACCGATCTTAGAAAGAACTTATTTAATTTCCTCCTCAATCGCTCTGTTCAGGGTTCCCATGCCGGGGAGCAAAGTCTGCCATCAGTGATAAGTGAATTACTCGAGATCTAGTTACAATATGTGGACTAAAGCAAAAACGTT
Organism: Hetaerina americana; assembly: GCF_022747635.1. Taxonomy (NCBI): domain Eukaryota; kingdom Metazoa; phylum Arthropoda; class Insecta; order Odonata; family Calopterygidae; genus Hetaerina; species Hetaerina americana. Next base: position 79,725,434 of record NW_027286985.1, on the reverse strand, counting down.
GGCCCAGGAAAAATCTCGTTTGAACTAGAAAACCCCGACCGTACTTTTGAGGGTAGAGAGTGAAAAAATATGCTATTGCAATGAGCTGAAGCCCACTCTAAGTAGTATTTGTATAAGCTAATTTCAAAAATATTTCAGTTTCTCATGGGGGCAATTCTCAAGAGCAAGTGAGGTCAAAATCAAAATTTAATAACTTACTTTGACCGCATAGATATTATTTGACGCATTATTATGATTAAAATTTCAATTAGTTCCTGTGAAGACTAAATCATTTAAGATACGAAAAACATTTATGAAAATAAATTTTGTAGCAGAATAATAAAAACTAAGCAAGGTTTCTTACATGTTCAGAGTATAAAAATATTCGTATGCATGAATCCGCAGGCAGCATCTGAATGATTGAGGCAGAATCCGATCTCTCGCATACATGATCTCTCACGATGATGTTGCTCTGATGTAAATAAACTGCGGTAATGTTAATACTTGGTTTTATATAACAACCGATGTATCGAATTAAGGAATACAAAGACGGAGCAAGTCAAAGTGGACACACCTGTGTTTTTGACAGTAGAAGTTATCCGCGTTCAGTAATAAAAACGTGAATGAAAAGTTTTTGCAGAAGAAATTTCTTATTTTTCCAATATTTTATTGGGAAATCTTAAAATGTCTGCACACAAATATATCGTTCATGTAGTATTCCATTAAGCTTTTATCGTGAAAAACATTAATGCCATTTAATAAAGCTATCCTAAATCATATTTATGAGATTAGAACAAATCTTACCTGGAACTCGCTCGTTTGTTCCATTTCTCAATTTTGGGGTAAATTATAGAGATACCAAAGTCACTCCAACTGTGATTACAAGTAAACGGTTCTTCTCATCCCAATTTACATTATGTAGGCTAAAATATTACTTAGAAAAATAGAATACTTCATGCAAGCTACTCTTTTGATACATTACCTGAAGCTTATTTATATTATAGTGTTCCTACTTTGAGGGATTTAGATTACGAAACTAAAGGAAATGAATGATTATCTAAAACGTAAGGATCCATCTCGTTCAATAGTAATCAGTGTGTAAAATTATAAAATTGCAAAAACACATTGGATAGATAAATATGCAACTGATAACTGTGACCAAAGATAGGTGAGAAATAATAAGTATGAGACTGATGAAAAATTGAATTTAAACATTTAAGCAACAGTAGCGCGGGCTCATACGTTACCCTAATATCTCTCCTGTGCTCTAAGGACTCTTTCTTGTCTTGGATTGTCTTCTCTCAAAGAAAATTCATACTCTGGTTTATTACCAGTTAAGGCTCTTAGGTTTCTCACGCATACACTAAAATTGATGTTGTACGTTTTTCTAGTCACTTTGAAACATTTTATCACTTTTATTTTTAATTTTCGATTTTTAAATTGGGTACTTTTTGTTGCAATAAGTATGAATATGGTACTTCTTTATGCTGTAGTTTGGTCAAATATGATAACGTTGGACTATTATTTTAAGAGTAAAATAATAAATTCTAATCACTGTAAATAATAAAATTAAATCCCCATATTCAGTTCCAGATATTACATATAAGACATGAATACCTTTGGAGCTTTTAAATAAAAAAAACATCCAAAATGACAGTTTTTAAATAAAGGTAACGATGGCTAATATTTTTTAAAACTTTCATCATGATTTTATTCATATTTCTTTCTAAACCGACTGAATCATTATTACCAACCTTTTAAGTTCACTGGACTTTTTAGGATACACCTGTATGCATATGTTGTATACATATATATGTATATATTGATAAACATGTGTTATAAGAATTCTTGTATTATAAGAAGTCTCGCCTTAACTTTTGTGTGCGTATGGACACACAAATACACAAATTGTCATAAAAAATTGCTAAATAGTACTGCATTCAGCGGAACTCACCTCATAATATTACAAGCCTGAAATGCTGTAGACAAAAATTATTGTCTGTATGCCAACCAAAATTAACACTGACGGATTTACACGTACCGAACCTTGTGCCAGGTTATAGCAAAGCAAAGATTCTCTCAGACGCCTAATCATTACCACTACTCGTTTAGGGTTAAACGGGGACCGGGGTTGGTTGAAACCCTTTTCGCGATCCGCTATTTCGATCGACGAGAGAAAGGACGTGTGCTTACCTCAGGCGTGCATCGCTCTTCTCGCGCGCCGTCTCGGATCCCCGCGCATCTCCATGGACGGCAGCGGGAGACGCGGGCACTTCTCCCGCATCCACAGCCGACCGCCGGCGGTGGTGTCGCTGAACTCCGACCGCAGCCTAGTCAATGTCTGGGGGGAAATGTAGCTGATAGGGCGTTCCGACGTCGGCAAGCGAACCCTGACGAGTATTTTGCAGACTCTCACCCTCTTGAGAATAGTCTGATAAGGAGAGGTCCAACAGTTCTGGGCGATGTTCCGTGAGAATACGCGACGAGGAAATGGAACACTAAGTGGAACGATGTGATAGGGAGAGAAATGGGACAGTGATGACTCCACTGCCAGGCGATGCGGATAACAGCGGAGCGAAGGTGCTAAACCCGTTATTTGAGTAAATTTAAGGTCAACGGAAAAGTCTCCGAAGGTAAAGAGGATTGAGGCAGCTAGCGGATATTAGTCCGAGTGAGTGTAGGAAGGTTGGTGGGAGGAGGGAAATTCAAACGGAATGTGAGCACGGGTGGTGGGGGGTGGTTAGATGACAGGGAGGTTGGGAGATGCGTTGATACTATGGGGGGAGACGGTATGGGGAAATTGTTACAGGGTCAATATAGCCCATTGGTCCAATAACGAACGTACGTGGGGTGTCTAGGAGAACGGTCAAGGGGAACGGGGTGGGGAAAAGGTGAGTTTGGACGACGTGCGTGATTCCGACGGTCGACAGCGATGGATTTAACGTGGAGGATGAGTGCGCCCTTCGTATTTTTTCATAAAACTAACGACCGATTGCGATGAAACGATCATATGGAGGCCATCCGAATGTTACTAGGATCGAGTCAGAGTGTAATAGCGGACGCAAACCCAAGTTTATCGCGGTGATGATACGAAATTAGGGTTAAGGTCAAGGTCTATGGGGGAGGGAGGGTGCTGTATGCTCTGAAAAGAAGTAAGATGTGCCTGAGAAAAGGAAGATATATGCATTGGAGGTTGTGTTGAAAGGAAGAAAATGTAAAACGGGGGAGAAATTGGGAGAGTGGCACCTTATAATAAAAAAAACACACACGTGGACGAAGTTAGATGGGAGGGGAAGGAGAGAGGTTTGCAGGAGTAGACGACGGGACCCCGGGCTGGATATTGGAAATGGATCTTTCCCTCCTGAATTTTAGTGTGACGGGGTAACGTTCCGTCCTATGGATATTGGGGGTGTCGAAGACAAGAAGGCGGAGGAGAGTGGGAGAGAATTTTCGTCGGTCCTCGGGTAAAGGAATGCTCTTGCGAAGGTGTTAGGAAAGAGGAGGCGGTCGCGAGAAAGGGGTTAGAGGGAGACTGACGAATTGGGAAAGAATACTTCACGGTTCAGACGAATTGAAGGATGAGCGAGAGAACGTGGATTCTGTATCTCGAAAGGAGAGAAGGAGGAAAGAGAGGAGAGAATAGGGATTCGAGGAATCTCTCGCTCCTTAGCGAGAGCTACCGGTAATGTGAGGAGGGAGACGACTTCTGAGATTCGAGCTAGGTATTGAAAGACTGGAAAGGGAGAGAGTAGAGCTTGCCATGTATAAATATACGCTGATTAAGTATACATACGCGTATATACAGTTTATGTATTTTTTATCTCTCTCTTTTATGTTTTCCGTCCCTTTGCTCCACGGAGGGCGCGCGGGGGCGTTTGAGACAGCGAAGGAAAAAGACAGATCTCTATATGTGTCCCCAAATATTCAGCCTGGAACAACGCACTGCCTACCCAGCCCCACTTATTTCTTCTTTCCGTCGCATGGGGTCCACTGGGAGATTCGCCTCTGCCACGTCTCTCCCCCCTTAACCCCCCTGTTGGTCCTCGGCCCCTCCCTCCCTTGGAGAGACCGGCCTACCCCCGGGACTCCTTCCCTCTTATTCTCCTTTTATTTCGTTTTATTCCGAGCTTTTTCCCTCTCTGCTCCTCCCGTCCTACTTCATCCTCACTTCACCAAAGGTCCCATCCCTCTGCTAGAGAAACAGAGCCACCTTCACTTTACAAGAAGAGGATGGTGGGGTAGAGAGCGCAGGTTAAGAAAAAATAGGGAAATAAGGTATCTCTCTCTTCCCTTCCTTCTACCTCCTCCCCAACTCACTTTGTCTCCTTGTATTTTTCTTCCCCTATTGTTTTTTTTCTCTCTCTTCCCCTATTCCTTTTGCAATCCAAGCTCCTTTCCTTATGTTTTCGGTGTGGAAAAAAGTTAAAAAATAAAATGACGGAGTGCGTCTCCTTTTTTACGTTGAGGAGGGATGTGCGTGCATATGTGTGTTTTTTGGATGGTAGGAAATGACGGCGGTCCCCGGAGTTAGGCGTTGGAAGAAGGGTTTGGTCAGGGATGTGGGAGGGGCGGGTGAAGACGAGGAAACCACACGAAGACGCTCTCGTTGTCAAAGAGCGTTCATCCCTCACTTTCCCAACGGATCACGCGCGGGGGCCCTAGTGACGAAGACTATCGCTTCGGCGCCCTCTCCTCCGACCCCCCTCGGAAATGGGGACGCCGAGTTGAAATAGATACGATAGAGCAGCCGAAGGAGCGGTGGGTAAGAGGGAGAAGGGGAGAAATCCGGGGATTTTGAAGTCGTGGGGTTTAAAGGGTCTTGGAATGGTTTGTGCGGGAGGTAAAGGAGGGACAGGAGACAGAGGGCTTGGGTGAGAGACGATGATGGGGTTTGGAGGAAAAGATGGATTTTTAAAGGATGTACGGATGACAACGGGAAGCGACGAAACGGATCTTAGAGGAAATAATTAGCGCGACGCGGTGGGCGTGCGTGACGTAAATTCAATAGCGTAACCGTACGATAAAAATATTCACTACAAACGCTCCCCTCCCCTGTGTCCCACACGGGATAAATCGAGATAAAAGGGGCCGCCAAGTTCCCGATACCGTCTCTATGGAATGTATGATAAACGAAATTGGTCGCCTAAATTTCGACGAAACAATGAGACTAAGGGGTTGGAGCACAGTTACGAATCCTTAAAGGGAGAAAGGATAGTCGTGAGGTTAGACTTCAAGGCTATAGATTAGAATGATGACAGAAATGAGACGGAAGAGGTTATAAAAATGGGAGATATTTGGAAAATGTTATGGGGATGAAAGCGGGAAGTATTGGTGCTGAAGGAGGCTGCAAAGAAATATTTGGTACTTAAACCCAAAATGCTGAATGTAATGGATGTAATAGACCCGGGTGTATCCCAGACGTATGCTTAGAATACGATTCCACGATATTTTGGGCTAAATTAAATTAGAATACGTTCGCTTCAACGCCTTACTCACAGATTCAACACACCTTGAAACATTTACTCTCAAGGCCCCCATATTTTTCGTCCCACTTCTGGCAAGAAGTTTCTCAAGTTTTTCTTTCCGCCCGATGGAGAGGATTGAATACAGAGAGAATCAGTGAGGACCGCGTTAATTTTTGACTCACGGGCTCAGGTTTTCCGCCCGGATTAGTGGTATCTTGTGAGGAATAAGAAAACCAGATACGCGTTCGAAATATTAAAGAGAACCCCTTCCACCTTGCGAAATCCCTCGTAAACCTTCTCGGAGCATATATTTTCACATTCCCGACGCGCAAAATTTTATTTCTCACGCGAAGGCCGGGGAACCGGGGGGACGTGACGTGAGCAGAGTGGGCTTTTGGGGGAGGGGACGAAGAGCACGCCGGAGACACTTGAAAATGAATGACCCCGGACGACGAATAGATTCGTGGAGGATGAGGCGAAACGATGAAAAAAATGAACGCACATAAACGTGCTCGTGTTTATAAAGAAGTCCACCCTAACATCGCGACTAGTCTTTACGGGATGGATGCCCCACAAATCCTATTTCATGCGGGGGATAGATAGATAAGTTTTACGCCGTGGGCCTCCTCCCCTAGCGGGTGCGGATGTTTGGAGCGGCGTGGGGAGATGGAAAGATGCGAACAAGGGTGAAAGATGGAGGAGGAATACGTGGCCAGGGAAAGGTGAAAAAAATAAAGGGTTAAAGAGAGCTTGGAAGAAGCGAGTACCGTCTTCTTCTCTCCCTTACTTTTCCCCACTCCCCCTCTCGGTCCCACCACCACAAGAGAGTCCCCTTTTGATCTCCTTGTGATAAGAAAAGGAAAGAAAACGAGTGAGTGCAGAGTGAACGGGGAGGGAAGGGTTTATATGGTTTAAATACATATATATATATATATATATATATATATATATATATATAAGTATATAAGTCTAAATTTTTTTCTTCCCGAGGTACCAGACGCACGTAGCCACGGGCCACTTTCCTACCACGATACTTTGCTCTTTCGCCCCTGGAGGAATATGCTGCCGAAAATGGGAGGGGCCTGGATGAGAGGATGGTAGGGGAAAGAGGGTGTGGGTTAGGTTTGAGAACTTCGCCGTGGAAGGGAGAGGAAAATTCTTGGCTATGAGCGAGGAGCGGGCACGATAAGGCCTGGGGTATACTCAACACCTCGCACAAAAGCGGGAATGAGGGGTTTTGTGGGGTAGGTTGATGGCGAAGGGGTTGGGGGAATGGTCGGATATTTCTCCAAGCGAGTAAAGGAACCGAGAGGGATGGAGAGGGATTGTGGGTTATCGCGGGAAGGGAAGGGAGCGGGGAACTGCACGGTGGATAGGAGGGAATCGGCGGACTTGTGAAAGAGGAACTGCGGGAAATAAGCGCGGAGACTCGGTAAATGACAGGTCCCCTAGGCTGGGATTGAAATAACGACGTAGGTGTGATAAGGATAGGGTAAGGGAATATGGAGGGAGAGGTTGGTTTGGAGCGAACGGCTTGGACTGTCGGTTTCGCGGGTGGCTCTAATCAGTCACTCCTTCCTCCTCACTTTCCTCTCCTTCCTATGACTTCAAAGAGCGACTCTCTTCAATTTCCACACGACACGGCGACTTCCCTGTCCCTTTGGACGAACATCACGAGCGTTTGATGGGAAGTTATTTTACCCCATCATAATCCATTTCTTCAATCTTCTTCGACACATTTTTTAATTTAAACGACCGTAGTTACTCGGGGGCACTGTGAAAGATCAGTACATCTCGACTAACGTCCTCTATTCTTTTCTGCCCATACCTCCGTCTACCGGGATTTACCTATTAGAAATTCGACAGAGGATGGAAAAAAGAAAAGCTAATCGTTCACCCCGTTGATTCCTGAAAACACTTTTTCTCTACTACCTCTTCTCTCCTCTACGCCGGTCTCCCACCTGTCCTACCAGGGGGTCGAAGTGGTCTCATGCTCAAGAGATTTTCCAGAAAAATTACCTGCGCAGCTAAAATAAATAGTACCTTTTGAGCGTCGCAATTGAATGAGGTGGATTGTTTCCCTTCGCCCACTCAGTACAAGTGTTACCAAATTCCTTGGAACCGCCACGAATTGGATCGAGAACAGAATTTAATGGAATTTTGGGTGCTATCAGCTAAAGGGCCGTATTTGTCCAGGATAGACCTTCAGCCGACGAGCAGTTCAGAAGGGGTTCACCGAAGTAAGAAAAGAAAAACATGTGTCGGGAAAATACGAGAGCCGAATGCTTGCATGAATGGGAAAGAAGAGAAGACGATGGTAAACACTGGAGAGAGGGAAAAGTCCGCCCAACAGGTCAGACACTGGCAGGAGGAGCTGATGGCACCGTTCCAAAGAGAGTGCAGAAGGGAGGGGTGTATGTCGGGAACACGCCCCTTTCCGAACGTTTAACCTCACTTAGAGGAGAGTATATTTCAATGCCCCTCCCAGTCCTACTCTGACCACTTTCTTCTCTCCCTTGACCTTCCCTCATAACAATTCTCCCACTCTCAGATCATTAGCTGCTTTCAGTTGATCTGGCGAGGTAGTTCCGCCCAGTTAGGTGCACGACACGTTTCTTTTCGTAGGCGTAGTTATGCGATGTTCGAGAATATCCTGTAGAAATATTTAATTTCCACCCTCCCCTCTCTCTTCTCCGGAAATGTCTCTTGAAATCCCAGTCCACGCACGGTCACACGCACTCCCGGTTTCCCCTCTCGCCTCCTCTCTTTGAGTCTTCTGCCGACAACGCCCGGAAAATTTGTTTTCCCTCAGGTCCTCTCACCTCTTCTTTCCACGGCCCCGCGGGGCACACGTCCGAGGGAGGTCGGCCTCCTCCGCCGCCGACCGGTGTAGCCCTAGCGGCGGCAACACCTTCCCCGCGTCCGAGAGCGCTCAGTCCCCTCCGATGAAATCGAGTCGCCGCGGCAGCGGGTGGTGTGTGTTCGAGTGGGTTAAAGGCGAGCCAGCCAGGCACCAGCCGAAAGGGGCCCGTCTCTCTCTCTCTCTCTCTAGCTCGCTTTCTCGTACTGTAGCCGGAGCCTCTCTCTCGCGTCTCTGCCGCGCGGACTTCGCCCCTCTGCCGCTCATCTACCGAAACCCAGTGACTGCTCTCCGCCCAAGTTCCTTCCCCGCCGTTCCCCCCCACCTCGCACTTTGCCCCTCCCTTGTCCCGCCAGTGGAGCGGCGCAGTCGGCTCTCCGCGTGTCGACGCGCGGGAGTACTCGCCCCCTCCTCCCGGCTCCAACCCCCCTCGCCTCCTCACAATATCCCCTTCCCTTCCTATCTCCCCCGACCCTTTTCTCATCCTTCCCATCTATCCATCTCTACCTCACGAGTCTCTCCTTTCCTGAACCCCCGCCCCCTCCCGCCCCCTCGTATTCTATCCCAGCTCGCCCTTGAGGGTCTCCACCCATTTCCACAGGGTGTCTCCCTCGATTTCTTTTTTTCCAGTCGCGATTCCTGGAACTTACCACTGAAATGATTTTGATTTAAAAATGCCATACGTGCGAAGTATGAAGGTTTTTCTTTGTCCTTTGCCCAGGAGTATATAAGTTTTAAGGACATTCTAGTATACGTAATTAACCATCTGAGGCGCGATACGTTTCGGACATTTCCCAACTTCAGAATCATCATCATGGATTGCCAAACCGGGGATTGATAGACCACGGTCCGTGATTAGTAAACTGAGGTTTGCGACAGCGCTTCATTTTGAGTGTTTCATGTTGCTTACCTATTTTTTCATCTCTTTAGGTTTTCCTAAACTGACACCTTCCGTTAGCCTCTTCTCAAAATTCAGTCTTGATCTTTCTCTCTCGTGTTTGTTTTTCTATATTTCCTTTGATTTTGGTATTCAGCTTACTATCGTGCATCGAAATTTCTAATTATTTTTCCTCTTCTTTTTAGTTTCCTTCAGAGGATTCTATGAAAACTGGAGACAAATGTTTGCTAATCATTTGAGTAGGACGAAACAAGCGTAATGATTACGTATTTAGTCAATGTGAGAAAATTGAAAAACTGGACAATAATCTTCGGAATCAGGTGCAAAAGGGGAAAACGGACTGAAGCGAACGGATTAAATTAGCATTGAGGGAGATACGCCAATAACAAAAAAAATCAGGTAGGGAATTCTTAATCCAAATGAGTATCTCCACAACCTAAAAATTAGAATCAGATAGATCGCGTGAAAATTCTGCCACAATAACTTTTTCATGATAAAATGTACGATATATGTATAAAATGTATGATGAAAGAAAATGATATGGGAAAACACACGATGGTTTCTGAATTAACTTTGTGGAAGTTCCTGTCTATTATCTGAAGAAAACAATGTATTTTTTCACTGTTCTTTGGAAGAGTGGAAAAATACATTGTGTTCTTCAGTTAATCTGAAAATACTATTAAGGATGAATAAAATAATACATTGAGCAAGGAAATTGATATGCAAGGAAGAAATTACCATGGAGATAATTTATGATTGAGATTTTGACCCTTTTTAGTTAAAATACAAAAATATGTTTTTTAATTAATAATTCACTTGTTTTACACTGCGCTATTAGTAGCTCTCCCATTATCGTTTTATTGGCCATTTTCGCTTTCATTGTATTTCCTGGCGCTTGGGTCCTCTATTACCCGTAAAAGTAGTTGATTTTTGGTGAGGCGACCAAAATCTGAGGTAAATTGCGCCATTAGGGATGGATGGGAATTGAGGAACGATAGAAAGAATCCCGTCTTTGGCATAGGGCTACTATTAGCGAATAGCTCCAAGTGGGTCTCAGCTTAACGTTCCATCCGACTGACAGCGTGCTCACAAATAGTGCTCCCCACAAAGTGCCTCAAGTAGAAATCGGGGTTCCACCAAAATAAATCTGCCATCTTCAGGATTCGAACCCGGGCCCTTTTGGCTGAGAAGAAGCCAGTAAGCTAGCCACCGCACCATCTCGATGCTCCTTTTATTACATGATTCCTGTAAATATATCATCAAATTAGAAGAGGCAGAAAAAGTTAGGGACGAGGTAGTAACCATAACAGTAGGTTTACTGAACAACTTACGTCAAGAAATTTGCCCTGGGACGAATTTTTAAATTAAAGAAATTGCCCAAAATCCTATGCCGGGCTTATATGGCGAGTCGGCAGTGAAAGGAAAACAGCTGGAAGATACCAAACGCAGTATCATAAAAAAAACGTTTTTAAAAAACGTTTAATGGAAATGAGAGCGTTAACCGATATTTATTGCTCAAAATCGTTGCAGGAATAAGCTAAGTTATGGTATGAAGTTGACAGACTTTTCAAATAGAGGATCTCAAAAACACCATTTAATGAATCGTTCCTTTTTCATTTGACGTGAAGGGAGGAACTTGTAAGACGCATTCTACTCTCCAAAATTGGCCGCAAGACCCTTCGCGTGGTCGCCGCAGCTCTTGTGCATCCATTCGCTCAGAATTCCAAGTTTGTTCATCCCCTATGCGCTGCGCTGCATGCGCGCGCGGAGAAATTACGAATTGTGTTCTTCATAACTGTCTTCCCCGGCGGCGGAACGTGCTATTCAGAAACTTACTCGGCAGTCTGAGGAAAATGCTTGTGGATGGATGTGTGATCGAGACAGTGAAGTTTGAGCTACAGAATTCGCCGGCTCATGTGTTTTTCATATTATTGTGTGCGCGCTGTCTTCTGTCACACGAAATCAAGGGTTTCCGTTCTGCAGCATCTGTGTAACGCATCATCTCAACTCACGTCTTCTGGTAAATTGCAACTCTTGGAGAGGAATCGACGAACTTTTCACGATCGTGAAGGTTGGTGTGAAATCAAATGAAATCGTTCCGTCAATATTTTCATTAAAATTTCAAGTTCAGTCAAATTATGCGATCAAGTAATATTTATATTTTATATTTTTATGCAGTGCGTATTTTACAATTATTAACTGTCTTCCAGTGTAAATAAGGTTTAAAGTGCATTACGTTTTCCCCAAAGCAAAGTTTTATTGAGCTTGGATTACCAGAGGCAGTACTAGTTATCAATAGGCATATGATGATGAGAAATCATTACCAATCTATAAATGAACTTCGAGTAAAAGATTGGTGGGATCGAACCCAATCATTTGATTGAAGAGCTTTCCGACATATATGCAGGAAGCTCGCACCAGTAGCCCGTTTTTGACCCAACACTCTCCGGAGAGTCCACCTTGCAACTCGACTAACTCCAATGACGCGTTCACCCTTGATTCTCTCAAGGTTTAAGGGGTCAGTGGGTCAGAGAAGCAGCGGAAAAGGGATAGGTGAAAAGGGGTGGAAGAGAAGGAGCCGCATTGCAATCGGGTGGAGAAGGAAAGTGAAGAGGTGTTCGGGGACACTGAAAAATGGGTGAAGTCGTCGGTCAAAGCACGGCAGAGTGAGGTCATTAGTAAACAGATAGGAAGGAGTCCGTCCCATTTTTACACCAACGCGACTCTTACGATAGAGCGGATTGGTGAAAGTTATTGCATGGTTTCCATATACATATGATCGAAACGAGCGGACAGAAAAAATTCAAAATCGGCCAGCGATCGACATACCAAAGACCCTTTGGATGCTCTGGGGCACAGATCCATTTGATAAAAAGACTGGACATCCAGCTCAGTCGTTCCAGAGAGTAAGCAGGATCAAGACGATTGTTTGCAATGACTTCTGCTATATTCGTTTGACAATTATGCAAGTAACTATCCAAGTGTTTTGAACATTTAAATACAAATATTGGTACAAAAATTTCCAAGAAATATTTAAACGTTCTTATATAATTTCGGATAATTTTCTGGAATGAAAAAATAATTGCTGTGCCCAAAGATTTCGTTTATAATAATTCATTAATCTGTTCTTATAACAGTCGCTTTACACAAAAATAAACAAAGCATAGAGTAAAATTATATGCGCCTGGCTTAAATTAATTAAGCTTGAAAGCGTTAAAGCGTATAAATGACGTAATACCGTTAAAATATCAAGCATTGACTTTCTTAAACTCAAATTAAGGCTCGTTCAGCGTCTTTTACTATAAAATCTTGTTAAACCATTCATCATGAGCACGGCTTAATTTAAAAAATGGGCAATTCAAAATCGGAACTTAATAAAGATAGATTGTAAAAGTAGTAATTTTAAATAGTCGCCCGTTCCAGCAATTTGGAACACTTCAATTAAAACAAAGTCAAGAGCGAACGATATTTTCTCTTCCTTTTAGACCATGGCTCCTATGGTAAAATTGTAATGTAGCATATCCTAACAAGCAAGCAGGTTACATGGATTTCAGTAAAGCGCATCCTTTGTTCGCAAAATATTTTGGGCCACTTGTCGCCAATTTGCCGAAGGCAAGTATAAAAGAGGTTTCCAGGTAAATGAGGGCAGGTGGGACACAGGTAGAACACAATTTAGAGTTTAAGCTGGGCAAGGTGATATTTTGCAATTTCCTTGAACTAGTTGAACTCTCAACACATCTGCGTCTTTCATTTACTAGGCATTTATTTTGCCTATTCCTCTTCAACGAAGGAGACTTGGTTACTACTATGAAAACCCCTATCGTGTCTTCCTAGTCACATCCATACGATCGTATATCGAGTTAAACATGTCGAGAATTAGTGTCAGGTCCATTTAACTTTATTGTATCCTTTGAATTCCGCCCAAAATTAAGAACTTATTTTGAGCCAAACGTTTCTTACCACAGATTTATTTTTCCCCACTTCTGTCATTAATTGAAGCTTTAATGAATTGGGCTTTTGGTTTGCACACTTCATTATGGTTTCTCTTAGATAATATCGATTTTCATTGATAACTTAATGATTCATAATTTGCAGCAGCACTGTAAGATACACGAAGAAATACTATTTTATTAGATTACTCTGTTTTTAATTATTATTTAATATAATTTGAAATAAAACGCAACCATCTGCAGCATTATTGGTTATGCATATTCTTCCTTCTATTTCACTTTTATTAACAAAGCACTACCTTTGAAAGTCGTTAAGATAAATGTATATGTATAACTGTCACAATGGATCACCCAATATAATGGTGAAGTTTATTTTGTCATATGATCGTGCCTGGTTAGCAAATTTGTTCGGTTGAATTCTGAATCCTTCTTTTCTTGGCATGTTAAATAACTATTAAGTCAAATATATAAGAACAAAGTTGACGTAATAGGCACATAAACATTCTAAACTAAAAAAAGGTCACAGACTCGCAAACATGTTAACTTTTGGTGGCGCACAAGAGTAAATTTTGGAGGAGTACCCAACTGTTAAAACGAAATTTATTTTTATCAGAATATCTAACAAGTGCCCGCTATCAAAGATACGCCAGGAAAACTATGAAATAAACCTGATAATTTTTGAGGGACATGGAAACCAGTTTAACTAGAATGTACGTTTATTGTTATTTTACAATAAACATTCTCTTTTAACCATCATGCTTAGACATAGAAAGAGAAATGACGTAAGTGGGGATTACTAAGGTCATTACGACTTGATCGTGAGGTAGAAAGCGCATTGAATAAATTCAAGTCAAATTAGGTCATTGGAGTAGGCAACATTCCCTCGGAACTACCTCAAGATGCATAAAAATATGGTATGAGGAATTTTTATAGATTTAATCGAAGCATTTATGAGGGAAGAATTTGATCTGAAATTTTCGTCAAAATAGTGGAAGTTCCCAAGCCTAAAAAGAAAATTGCACATATGTGAAGGCTATAGAACACTTAGTTTGATTTCACCCATAGCTAGAGAGTCATCAATAAGTGGATGGAGAGGAGGACGAATGGTTATTTTAGGAATAATCAGTTTAGGTTGAGAAAGAGGAGAGGTATGCGTGATGCCATTGCAATAATGAGGTCAATAATTGAGAGGAGCTTAGAATAATGCAATCAGGATTCACTTTTTCGTTTCGTGCGTAGAATACATCCTGTTGGGTGTATTAGATCTAAATCATGAATTAATGGCAGAACATGGTGTGTATAAGTACTAGAGAAATACGCGACTTGTTCAAAACCTGTACATGTCTCAGACTGCTCAAGTGCAAGTGGCGTATGAGGAGTCGGGATGACTTGCCTTAAGGAAAGAGGTAAGACAAAGGAGATCATTATCACCCGTGATTTTCAGCTTACCTACGGAGGAAATGGTAAAAGAGGTTTGGGATTAGCCTGAGAGAGTTACAAAAGACTGGGGGAATTTATGGAGTCAGTTAAGATCAAGATTTATTTAGACGGCATTACATTGGTAAAAGCATTGCTGAGCGCATTAAAAAGCCAGTGCAAAAGGTTTGAGTGGAGAATCAATACAAAAAACAGAGCTTATTAGGATTTTTTAGAAAGAGAAAGGAAAAGATTATTATTTTAATGGATATAGGAAAGCTAGAGCAGGTAGAACTGGTCCCAGAAAACCTAAATAGATAGTGTTTTGGGCCAAAATTTTCAAAGAAAGAGGGGCATAAAAAGAGGAGCTACACAGGGCAAAGTGACTTCCACACGGGAGAGGGAAATGATGAAAGGAGTAAGGAAATAAAGAAGGGACTCGTTGAATCAAGAAGATAAGAATGTGGGTGTGGAGAAGGGTAGGAAAGATGAATCGTGCAAAAAGGAAAACAAGAAGAATTTGGTATGGCGGAGGTTGAGAGAGAATCATTGAGAGAACCAAGGGATACACGAAAGAGAGATGCATAGAATCTTAATTGGCAATGTCATGTTGAAAACTAACAGAGGGTTGAATGTTAGGCAAGCTGGAATGGGGTAGGAAAAGGAAAGGCAAATTAAATATAATGTTGGGAGAAGGAAAATTTGCCATAATGAAGAAGGATTTATTGTATTATTCTCTGATATGAGGTTGCGTTTTGTTAGGAGAGGCAAATAAATGTATCACTGTTTGGTCTTTTTCCTTCCAAAAACCACATCAAACGGTAGAATACCAAATAAATAATAAATATTAATTCTTGCAGATTCCATTGATAACACATCCAATTTTATATCCATCCAAATGGGCAATTTCTCCTCTAGGAACATAAGTAATTTTGCAGCAGTTCTTTAATTAACTAATTTAGACAGCGTTAAGTAGTTATAACAAATTATATATTCCAATTATGTGTAATTATAGCCTACTTATCTTTTATTAAGTACTCGTATAAGATGTTTGATGAACAAAATCCAAGGAAAGATCATAGTATTTTCATTTGTCAAAAGATACCATTCTCTAATTTTACACAAGTAATTAATTTGCACATAAGACTCACAAATTTAATCTAAAATGTGTGATAGTCTGTGTTAATTTAATTTCACACAAACCAACACTTAATTACACAGCCTCTTCACATAGTCCGAGGAGGACGAGTTGAAAGTGGGTTCACGGAACTTGAAACCCAAGATGTACCATACTCTCATGAATCCCTCTCCGTCTTAAGATTATTTAGGCTCCCGCAGATTCCTTATAGTCTTGTCTTGACAGAATTCATCCGAAGGCATTCACCAGATTTAAGGATCACAGCGAAGCGGCGGAAAGTTTGCCGTCAGACGACACAACGGTACCACACGGGACGCCGACGTCAAAAATTTCGCCTTAGCGTAATATTTTAGCGTACGTCTTGGTGACGTATTCCAGAGCCTTGTGGTCGAAATTTTCCTCTTACTCTCAAGTCTTAGTTTCTTCCCTATCCTTTCACTTCGGGGCTGTCTGTTGACACTTAAGCGCTTAAAATCTTCCTCTGACGGGAGTCTCTTCCTGGAGAACGAAAGGATATCAAGGTTTCTGCAAAGCTTATTACGATATCCACTCGCATAGCTGAACTTTTCAAAGTGTTCCTTCTATGATGCTCCAAATGACTTACTGAAACACTTCCGTAATTCATTAATTTAATGAAGGATAAGCCTACAAACATCGTAGGGAAGAGATGAAAAAAATATCGCGCTAAGCATAAGGAAAGACTAACATGAATTCGGTAGTTATAAATCGGTATTGGTAATCCGTGGGCTGAAAAGCAAAAAACCGGCTCTAATGATTCAATCCCATTCTGGAAAATTTAATGATCCAAATGTTATATCACATGCTGCATTATAATTCTTCTGGATCAATTCAATGCTTCATCAAATTTATCGTGAAAAGTCATATTTACCTTCTGTAGTAACCCATTCTGCATAGTTTTTCCTAATTTCGAGTAAGTAGCGAAAATGAAAAACAACAAACCGCGTAGTCTCAGGCTTAGCTTAGTGGAAACTTTCCATGTTGCAGAGCTACATGGCTAATTAACAATTACGATTTACACTATAGTATTTTTATTTCGATCCGGGTTTCAACACTCCTTGCAATCTTCAGTTGAAAACTACATGCATGCTGGCAAATATATACTCTTAATGATGAGAGGAGGGAGGGGGATTTGAGGAATAGGGCATTTTTAATGTGAGCGGGAAGTGGAGACTGATTGGTTGGGTATAACACCCTTTGGTTCGTATATATTAGAATGTGTCGCTGCCATGATATGCAAAAAATATCTTTATATCTTTAGTTTTAGCTTTTATATAGTCAAATAATATTAGGCAAAATAAATTTTCAATTAAATATTAATTCATGGCAAAAACTAGATTTTGAGTCATATAAAACATGCAAGTTAACGTTAATAAATATCCTTTTAGACAGAGAATATCGTTACGGATACAAACTAACCCCATTCTCCTTTGATGTACTGAAACTGCCAAATCTGGAACCGCCTGAGCCTTCTTTGACATCGATTGGTTAGTGAGTAGGCACTCAAACATACAACTTTGAACAAACTTCTACTAATTTTATGGTGCGTCATCGGTTTGAATCATCGCTATGGGTCATCATCGTCATTGCACAAACATTTTCTAAAACAGTTCCCGTAAATCTAGATTCTTTTTTCAATTCAGTGTCTGACAGACGTCACTCCAGTATATCTATTCCAAAAAGTGGGGTCCTTAACTTGATACAGTTTAAAATAAATACTATATAACAGAAACTCCATATTCAGGAAAAAATTATTTGTGCTAATGAAGGTCAATGATCAAATGATCAAATTATCTGAACAAATTGAACGGAATTATTAAATCAAGAAAAGGCACACCACGTTAAATTAAATTTTTCACAAACGTAACGTTTAGGCGTTTCACTTGAGACAATGGAAATGTTAATTGGAAAACTTTGTGAAAATTTCAGTGGACTATTATTGAGCGGATAATTTCAGGGATGGATTTTCTCCTCACGTTATCATACCGACTAAAACATAAAGTTAATGCGTAAAATTTAGAAAAGCATCTGTTCTTTAATGGAATTTTCCCTCTATTGGCTAATTTCATTATTCCATCTCTGCAAGCTCGTGCATCGGGAAGCTCTTTAGAGCGATACATTACATAAATTATATTTAAGACCTATATTGCGAATGATGTTTGCTAATATGTTGTGAATTAGGCTTTGGATAATATTGTTCCAGGATTAATTATGTATGGTGCTATAGGAACTCTGATAGATTCAAGACCTAGAGTTTATATCTACCAGAAATTTCTGAGAAGAAAGGATTTGCATAAAACTGCCTTTACCGAAAATGCGTGAACTACATACTCCGCCGCCAATGTAACTTGACAGTAGGCTCTATTATGCGTATCTTATTGAAAACTGCGGTTTCAGAAGTTTAATAATCGAGAATAGCTAATTTTAATGTATTTACATATTTATCTCTTTGTGTGACGCTCTTGTGAAAGGGTTTTCAGCGCTCTCTGAGCAGTTAACCCATATCATTTAAACTTTCACATGCTCTTAGTACCTATATTTGAATTGACAATATCGCAGTATTATAAATTGAACTAGTAACTAAACTAGTGCAAAAATATGGAGTCATTGTTTTTAACTAAGTAGGAATTATAAGTGCTTGATGATTGGTCAGCATTTAAATTAACCGAGGAATATTGTTCTGAGATAAACCTTATTGATCTTTCATCGTTGCATGCCTTATACTTGTAAATGAACTACAGACAAACCTAATTGATGTGTTTGTACTGCTCAGAATATATATTAATATATGTACAGAGTAATCGATTGATTGATGAAGTGAAGTTAATTCAACTTTCTTACTGGCAGTTGAATTCCTAATTTACCGAGAAATGGCCGCCATAAAATGGAATTCAAATTGGAAAAATACAAACGTGGCTTCGTGAAATCATTGCCACAAAATAATTACTTCTAATAAAAAAATACAGTGTAACAAACAACAGTAAGAGTTTACATCTAATGGTATGAAACGCTATGGTCTTAAAGCTCAAATCAGTTTCAACCTTTTAATCGTCAATAGCGTTCCCAAAAGTGAAAAAGAATTCAGAGTTATTAAATAATGTTAAGAACATGATATATTTTAATAATTTTTCATATAATTTCGTCTTATGTTAACTTAGATTGAAAGTCACTTACTAGCTAGAAACTTTAAATACAGTTGTTTCAATACTTATCTAAAACTGCACAGTTAAGGGCCAATTATTTTCCAAAATTTTACCAGAAAGAAAATTAAGAGGGAACTTCTACAGGACAACCTCTCTCCCAATCTCCCTTGCTCATTTACTCTTCCTTCTACGTACCGAAGGGCGAACATCCATCCTTCACCCTGCTGTACGCATGGGCTCCATTTCGCGCCTTCTACTACAAATTCGCATCTGCACTGTTTACAAGGGGAGGATGGGGGGATGAGGTTTGGCTGGCTATTTGGGAAGGTCTGCGGTCGGGATCTTGGCCGGCTGAAGGATCATCTGTGTGTCTCTACTTCCAAACGCCCCCGGGTCTCGAGGCAGGCATGGAGGGTGGATGAGGAGACGGGTGGGAGAATACCCACGTGGTACAGTGCACGCCGGGACGGCCGGCGGTCATCAAAGAAAGGCCTGTGCGGAGCCGTCGAGAGAGGAGAAGGGGTGGAGGGGCCTTATGATGAAAGGTAGTGTGGGTGGGAGGGGATTGAGGGTGGATCTGGAGATCTGGTGTAATCGCGGACGATGTGGTGCGGAGGTTCGACGTACTGTGCACACACAACCACACGCGCGCACACACAAAGCCCACTCATCCAACCACGCCCGACGGTGCTATTTGGTCCGCCCGAGTGGGTTGGATGCCTCCGCCTGGCTGGTCCGAGCCACGGGGCGCCAGCCACCCTGAGCCGCTTGGTTCCCCTTGAGAATGGCCAGTGGCTTCCGCGCGCGGTGCTCGAGAGAGCTCCTGAGGGAGTATTAGGTCCCTTTCTCCCGCTGTTTCTTTTGCCCCCATGCGTCCGTGGCTGCGTAGGCAGACAGCCCACACTCGTGTCCGCAGTCAGCATCTCGGTGTGGGGAGTCGGGGGAATGCAGACCAAACGACCCACACTTCGTCGAATTTAAAGCTACTCGGAAATCTTCCGTATAGTCGTAATTACCTTGGGCCATAAAATTAGCAAAACAGGTTAAAGCAAATCCTGTTTAACACGCTGTTTTGATAAACATTTATTTGAGTTGAGATGGGAGAGTGGGTTTTACTCGTATTTAATTAGGCAGTGTAACTTAGTATAATGAAAAAAACTTTAATGGAAGGGCCGACAATTCTACAAAAAATCAAGTCATCTGTTGATAATTGTTTAAAAATGTGTATTAACTTTTTCTTTGCAAATTATTTAGTTCTTAAGAATATGAAATTTTTAGACCCAGGAAATTAGTTATGACGATTATTTTGTTTTTGTGTATATTGCGGGAGAAACCCGCAATATACACAAAAAAGAAGCAATATTTTTTGAAAGGATGTTGTTACTATTCAAGTTACCCACTGTATTTGTAACGTTAGGATATAACCTCTAATAATTTCCATGGAGGTGAATAAAAACGACTTTGGTGTTGAAGTTAGTCCGCCTGGAAACGGATAACCTCTTGTACTCCTCTTGGTTTGTCTGGTGTGGGGTGAAGACTGCGATAAAGGGTTTTAAAGCTTTGTATGAGTGACACAAAGTGCCGAATGTCTCCCTAATGACATAGCTGCCCCAGTCTGTTCTCAAAGCCCGAAGCGTTTATGGTTAAGTTCGAGGTGCGTCCAAGTTCTAAGGTCCCCTGTTTTTTCGGAAACCCACTTTCACCAAATGCTGAAACTTCTGTCACTTCTCCACACATAACCTCTGTATAGTCGCTCATATTTCTTCCAGTGTCGTTGTTATGATTTCATTTTCACCGGGGACGCTTTCTTAGGAGTCCCTTTGGCCCACTAGTAAAACTGAGTGACCGGGGTCTCATGTATTTGTTGTCACATGACGTTCGGCCTTTTTCTAAGCTGTTGAACCCGTGAACTACTTTCTTACATTGAAAACAATATCACCACACCAATCGGTTATTTGATGAAGAAATTAGTAAAGTATTAAGCGTCTAAAACAGAGAAAATAATGATCACGCAGATTTTGGACACGAAAAGACGTCATTTTAAATATTGAAAACGTATCTCACTAAAGAATGCAAATCCTGTGCACCGCATGATGCACCGTCATGATGCAGAAGTCATGCAGTTACCAAAAATAACCCCTTACTTTAATGACAACGATATTTTTTTATATAATTCAAATTTTGAGAAAAGAATTAGGTGGCCTTAGAAACTGAACGCTATTTTAAGGTCACTCGAGTTTGCAAAAGACACGGAAGAAATTTTTATGTCTCCAGATTTTAATGGTTGATACCTCCACTAAGATAAAACAAGAAGGGTAAACACTGCCACCATGAAAGGTTCAAGTATTCGTTTTCCCTCGAATGATACGCAATTACAAAAAAATCAAACCAATAGACTCCTTACATTTTTAGCCAAAAATATCAGAGCGTCATGTCTGGATGTGTTTTTTCTTCCGTCATACGAGCAATGTTAGCATTCCGTGTTCATCACATCCGAAGGTAATGGGAAAGAAATACCATAACAAGAGTATACGAATGTACGTACGAATGAAGAATGGTCTTGTGACCCAGGAGTGCCGGAAGAAAGTATTATCCTCGGTATTCTACGCATTTGTTGACACACATGACTTAGAAATAATATCCTCTATGGCTTTTCCGGGAGTGTTTTGTTTTCCGCATTTGTAGAAATTTTTGAAAGATATAAAACTTACCTTACGAATATAGAGCGCCGTAGTTAGATAGCCCCGTCTTCGAGTACTTTTGTGGCAAAATACGTACTACCTATGAGTATTTTCATCCAAAACTCTCTCCGATTACATATTAGAATGAAGATGTTTATGAGTGCCCAAGCTTCTGATATTGTACAATTTAAAGACATAAATCGAGTTTTTGGTTGCGTTATGGTTGCTTACGGGGTTATTTTTCTATAAGGAAATAATGGAAAATTATTGCCCTTTATATATGAAAATTAACAAATTAAGCTGCCTGATGTCTTGGCATATTGAATGTTAAGTATTTGCAATGTTACGATTAATCATTTGACCGCTGAATTTCATTGAAATATCACACCAAGTTGGCTAAAACAAGAACTGTTTTTATAAGTAATTATTCATTATCTTCAGCATATCTCATTTTGTTAAATTTATGTCAGCTTATAAATTCTCATTCATTGTATTCCTCTCTGCTACTTCATGATTATTTGGGCGAGTATATTTTCTTCGACTATTTGCATAATTACCCGAGTTAAAAATCGATAGCGGACCTAAAACCATAGACCATGACCAGACCGTGTTTTAGAGTAGAATGTCAAGCCATTGTACTCTAAAACACGTTCCCGTTAAATCTTTCTCTATTCTAAATTCTGATTACTGCTGATTGCAAAGTTATATTGAAGTCCATTTCAATACATGCTAAATTTTCTTCTGCAGTTAAATTAGAGTGATCGCTTATAAAGAAAATTTACAAGATTTGCATTGCAGAAAATATGTCTGAACTAGATGTCTATCATCAACTCTTGGACAAAATAATGAAATCACTATTTCACTCCAATTTAAAGACTAATGTTGGTAAAATAGTAATTATCAAACTCGACGATGAATCCGATTGCAACATAAATATTGCTTATTACTTAGATAAAAAATAATAATGAATATTCTAAGATATAGACTAAGGAGGTCTGCAAATGAGATCATTCCCTAAATTCAAAGCATTTAAAATCATCGTAATTAAGATTCACCTTCTGTGTTATGCTTTTGCGGAGAATGATTTCATTTTAAGAAGATTTTGACTTCTTAATATTATTTTAAAACTAAGGTGGTGTTGATATGTACCAAGAGGGAATACTGTTTTAATATAATTTTCACCTTTAATGTCGTTACTAGTAATCAACCCCTCGCAGCTCCGTTGTCAAGTGATAATAACAATAGCTTGGGCTGAATTGTACTCGCTTGCATTTAGTTTTTCATTTCACGGTGTATTGTAATTTTTAAAATTGGTGTGAAAAATATTATTGAGTGCAATTATATTCTAATTTCTACATGCAAATCGGCTCAAAATAATAATATCATCTTTTCATGAAAAGTAAATGAGCTACAATGCATGATATTTCATAGCATATAGTATACTTGGTTGGGGGTTTAATGTACGGTTTAAAGTACTTCACCGGGCTTCTAAAGAAATGGGTTGTTCGGCCATTACTCGGAGTCCCTGTAATATTTAATCTGGGTACCAGGAAAAGAATAATCGGAAAGCAATTCATCAAGTAGTAAATGCTGATTTCATCCTTTTATATTGTCTTAAGTAAAGCCTTAGGTAATATACGAGGAGTGACCTTAAAATATTAAACAAAATCAGTAATACACATTTCCGTTAACAATTACAACATGAATTTCGGCTCTGTTGAGATAGTCAAGTGCCAGGTTTGTCATTTCTAGGTTAGGTACGAAAAGCTCATTCAACTGCGCTAAAACACTTCTTGAGCAAATTTAATTAACAAAGCCAGAATATAATGACTTGGATAATTTAACTTTAAAGCAATTAGGTTGTTTCTCGCTCCTGTTTTACCAAAATAGGTTAAATGAAGGGAGTTGAATCCCATGTCACCTAAACTGAGAAGTTTGGCTTAAGTTTCAAAGCAAATATATATCATGGCTGATTGCAAGGTGCTCCACCGTATGTTAAAGCAAAAAGTGGGATCTTTAGAGGGATGTGTACAATTCAAGGTCACTCGCTATCAGGTACCCTTCACTCGTGGGTTCCCATACTAGTGTATCGTTAAAGTCTTTAAGCGTGAGCCTCACGTTTAATCCTTGTTTTACATGCTCGTATTGCCACTTCCTTCATCCCCGTTATCACTAAAAATTATATGCTAATTACGACAAAAACAAAACCCTTTTACACCCGAGGCAGTAATTATGCGGCTCCATTTACCAGTAAGCCTTGAGTGTATTTTATTTAATTAGCTTGTACGCTAAAGGTTCAGGGTTAAGTATGACCTTAGCGTATGGAAATAATTCATGAGTGTATTGAAATTATTCATGGAATTTACACTTTCATTTTTATTACAGCTTACACTATTGTGTGAAATAATCAATAAATAATGCATGTGTCACGTTCACAAAAACTGGCAACATTGTAAGTTCTACAAAATTTTTCCTGCAAGTTCTACAAACCATCAACCTCCACCATAATTTGAGAAATATGAAAAGCTGAAATCTATAAGATATCATGCATCTCATAATAATGCTTCTCACTAATTTCTGTCACATTATAAAACATTTATACCCCAAAGGATGCATTCTCCTTAGTCTGCCATCGGTAATCATCGTTTTACTCTGTGCCAAAGTTCAGTGGAATGCATCTTTTGGGAAATACAAACTAATTAGCTGAGAGAAGTAATGACTCTCTCTAACCTGATAAATTTTCCGCTCGAGCCTTTGGAAACGCGAAAGGATCAATAATGATGTCTATGGCCTATTTTTCAAGGATATTTGTTTCAAACGCCAATTTCACTAGTGCCTGTATCTCGGGGTAATTATTTTTATTAGTTTAGCAATAAAATGTATTATTGGTGACAAAAAAATCAACTCTTCACCTTTGCTGCATTGCTTAACACTTCAAATCTTTAAGCCAACTAAGAGGGGGAGGGAAAAGAGGGAAAACCAAAAGCTCGTATCTCTTTATACTCCGTATCTACATTGGTTGACTATCCAGAAACATCTACTTTGTAAATTTTTATCAATCCCTCTTTATTTCACTTTAGCGTTACCAAGACTTAAACACGTTTAGAAGGAAAGAGAAGCATTTATTTCGCCACTCTTCCTAATGCCCACTCTCAATTCACTTAAGGTTCTTTCCATTCAGACTTTTATTTTCCCTTGGGCTCGGTCCGAACTCCTGCCGAAATTATCTATTCACGCTCACCGATGGGAGATGTTTTCCCCTTGATGCAATTGTCTATTAGTATAGAAAAAGGGCACGGTTTCCCGGTTTCCCCGGTTTCCCGAATCCCAGAATTTTTTTCACCAATAGGAGAGAAAGAGGAGAGAAAGAAATACAAACTACGATTCCTGATTCACATTGTATTCACATGGTCATATGCATGCTGTGAGAGAGAGAATGAGTCGAGAGGGGATGCATAGGAAGGGGATTAGTTGGATAAGGGACTCATCCGCCTCCTTTATCCGTCCATTTCCCCTTATTCGCTTTCCAGACTCTCCACTACTAATTGATAAGTGTATAAACTACTTTCAACTCAAAACACTTTCATCACTGTAATGAAACTATTGACATGCGGATCAATAATGCATGTGTAATAGCATTGTTTCAACCTCTATTTCTCATTTTGCCCATTGGTATTTTGTTTTTTTTACGTTGGAAAACGACGTAAGAGTTTGGTTTAGTTTCGAAATATCAGTATCTATTTCCTGCTCGCGTAAATATTAAAATATCTTCTTAATAGTTTAGAAGTTTTCATTGTGTTTTACTGTGGTGATGGACTTGGACGTTCTAGTGGATCAATTAGACTTTCTTCGTAACAGGTTTTTCTAGTTAGAAATCTTCATCACCATTATCAGCATTTAAATCCTAAGATCGGTTTTCTGCAGTCCTCCATTCATCCCTATTTCGTGTTGATTCCCTAATCCTCTGATAGGTTCCCTGTTTTACGTCTTTCTTTATTTACCCAATGTACTTGTCTCTTAGCCCTCCTCACGGGACCTTTCCTTCAATTCTTCCTTCTATTCCGTTTCTAATTAATCCACTGTGCATCAAGGTACGTCCAATCCATCTAATTCTTCTTTGCTCCATGGGGTCCTTTCCTCTTCTGCTCTTCTATATACTTCATCGTTGCTCACTTTGTCAGTCCATTTAGTCTTCAGCATTATCCTCCAGGACCATCCAATGCATTTATTCTTCGTTGGTCAACTTTTCCAATATTTCATGTCTGTGGCCTGTAGAGTGCCATGCTCCACACGAACGTTTTGACGAACTGCCTCTTTATTTGCAATCTTATGTTCTTTGAGCATAGTAGTTGCGTCTTCACTATGAACACCATCTTTTTCAAAACAAGGATTTTCGTTTTCTCCTTGTTGATGCTCACATTATATTCCCGAAGTACTTGGTACATAGTATTCAGGTTTGCTTGCAGGCCCTCTCACGTCTCTGCTACAAATGCGATGTCGCCTTCTAACGGCAGCATGTTAATTTCTTCGCCATTCACCCTGACTCCTTTGATGCCCAATCCTTGTGCTTCCTTTAATGCCTCTTCAAGATATACGTTGAATAGTACTGGAGAGAGGTTGCATCCTTGTCGAACGCCTTTGTTTATTTTGGCTTCTATTCTCCTTTAGTTTTTCATTTGCATGGCGGTCACCTGATTCTTGTAGAGGTGATGGATTATTTTTCTGTCGTTGTAGTCCATTCCACCGCTTCTAAGACCATTCTAACAGCGTCTAGTATTTTGAACATTTTGTCCCATTCGACAACGTCGGAGGCCTTCTCCAAGTCAACAAATGCCACTTATAATGGCTTGTTTGCATGGATCAATTTTTCGGCCAGTACTCTAGAGCTGAGTATTGCCTCTCTTGGTCTTCGGTTTTTCTGAATCCGAATTGGTTTTCCGAGATGCTTTCTTCTACTTTTCCTTCCATTCGTCGGCTGATTATCCGAGGAAGTATTTTTGATGCTGAAGAAGTGAGACTCAATGTTCTGTGTGCTTCGAATTTATCTGTTCTAGTTTTCTTCGGTATTGCAATCATTACACTCTTCTCGAAGACCTAAAGTAGTCTTCCATTGTCGTAGATATCTTTCATTATTTCAAATAGGGTATCCTATGCATTGGCCGCGAGTGCTTTGATAGTTTCTCCGTTTATTTTATCAACTCACGGTGCCTTTTTGTTCTCCAGACGGTTCACGGCTCGGTTGAATACACTTCTCAGTATCTACGGGTCTAATTCATCTTCATCTATCACGCCTCCTTCTTTAATTAAGTCATCTTCAAGTGGTTCGGGCCCTTAATAGACATCTTCAATCTATTCCTTCCATTTCTTCCCAATGTCTTCATCTTTTGTCAGTATCTTTCCATTAGCATCGTTGCGGACGTTGTGGGATTTTGTTTTTCTTACTCCGAATTGTGTTTAAACCAGTTTATAAGCAGTTTCACTGTTTCCCTTTCTAATGTTGTCACTGATTTTCTTGCAGCAGCTATTTATCCTCTTTTCCTTGGCCTTCTTGCACTTTTATGATTTGGTTCCGCAACTTCTTGTGAAGGGCTTCCTCAGTTTCAGTTCTTGGATTCTTGTATTTTCTTCTTTCCTCTATGGGGTATCTTATTTAAGCTGCTATCCATTGCAGTGGGGTTGCTGCCGTCTCACTCGCGAGTTGTTTTCATGCTACTTTGGTTATAATATTCTTCATTTCCTTCCATCGCCCTTCTCATCTAGTGGCTTTCATACCTACTATTTTTCTGTCAATGGTCTTGGTGAACTTTTCTCTTGCCTGTTTTTCCTCCAGCATTTTAAAGTTCTTGGGCCACTTTCTTGTATCGCAGGTGACTTTGCATGACCACCAGGTTTTAATCGATATTTGCGAGTATATCTGCGTCGTGGTAGCTCTTGGATTGCTTAACTGGGTTTCTGTAGCTCGTTCTCACGGGGATGTAGTCAATTTGGTGTCTTGCCTAGTCCCATGGCAACTTCCTGGTGTATTTTCTTCTCCGATTTTGCTCAAAGAGGGTGTTTGCTACTACCATGCTCTTCTCGTTGCATAATTCCATCAGTATTCCTCCGGCGAGGTTCGGTTTTCCCAATCCGAACTGTCCCACGCTCCTTCCCTCTCGGCCCTCTCCAACCACAGCGTTCCAGTCTCCCATTACGATTAGGTTCTCCTTCCCTTTTGAAGCTCCTATAACTTCTTCCAGTTGTTCCTATACTTCTTCTATTACCTCCTCTGAATGACTGGATGTCAGCATATGCACCTGCACTACCGCTGTGTCTGTAGGCTCTCCCGCTAACATTATAATCAGAATCCTCTCACTGTATTGCTATTTATAAATCCTTTTACATGAAATAAGGAGGCTCCTATGTTTAACCTACTATTTAACATAGGTTATACATAAATGGAGGTCATTGAACCAGCAATTTCAATTTTTATTTCATCTTATCGATAATTTTTCATAAATACCGACTTCTTGTAAAATTTTCCAATTATAACTAATAAACTCTATAAAAGTTGCAAAAAGGGTTTCATGACGGTTCAGGAACCAAAACACAGAAATAATAATAATGGCAATATTAAGAGAATTTTTTCTGAATAAATATTTTCCGAATACAAAAATATAATCAACAAAAATTTTCTTATTATGATTGATAATATCACCATAATTTTATTTAAATACATATTCTTATATTACCTTACTTTCATTAGTTCTCTCCTTCATATTGAGAGCGATTGTTAGAAAAGACATTCTAAACAAAAACTAACATTTAAATGAGGCAAATATAGTAGACAAGTCATAATATTTAACTTAATAAATGAAGGCAAGCAGTTCGGGTATTTAAGTATAAGTTTGGTTATTCTTTCTTACGCAGAGGTGATGAGGAATCAAAGTTATTTTATATTTCTTAACTGAAATCCGTTGGATAAATGTACACTCTTATTTGCTCAAGCCTGCCATTATTCGAGATCCTAATTGTGGTGGCAATGCCAGTTTGTTCATTCAGGGGTAATGCGCTCGTTGGATCACTCAAAAGTGAATTTTTATATTCCTGTGAACCAACTTCATATACTATATGTTTACATGCCAAATATGGTTGTTAAGTTTTGGCAGGTAGTGAAGGGATATTATGGCTACGAGAAAGTATGCTGCGTTCATGATACCGTGACTCAAGTTCCCTGAAATCGTATTCATTGCCAACAAACGAAGTAAATCCCCTTTTGTATGCAATGAAATGCTCACAATTAATTTCGGTAGATATACAAGAAATCGTTTCCAAGTGGAAAGAAGGTCTATTTAAAGAAACCTAGTACTGAATATGAAATTAATAGTTACGCTTTGGAAAAGTTATCTCTCGAGGTGTTTTTCATTTTAACTGGTTGTATTTCAGAGTATTTTGATTGAATTTTCTTTCTCTTTCAAGATGATTATGTAGTTAATTGTGAGTGAGAAAAGAGTAATAATTCCATTATTTCAGTATTCGATTTCTCAAAAACTTCTTTGTATTCAAGTATTACGGTATTTAACGAAGGGTTGTGCATTCAAAACTTTAATTATTATGTCTTTTTCTACATTGTTGGTCCCTACTCCCATACAAGTACTATATTTCAATCATTAAATTGTTGTTAATTTTGTACACTAAAAGTATATAATATAAAAATTTAATTCATATCTCGGGGGTAAATGAATCAAAATCCCAACCTGGCTTACATTGATGTTAATTTGTTTCCAAGTTTTAAATGGTTATTTCCTTTTGTAACATTAACTTCCGAAGGTGATGATGATACCTGACGAATTATAAATTGTATCTTTTTACATTTTTTGGGAATTAGGTTTCATGAAATTGATCTTAATGAATGGTGTGATTCTGTTAAGATAAAAGAGTCCTCGGTAAATTATGAACGGAAATGAGGAAAAAGCCAAGTATGGGAGACGTATAAGAAAAAACTATAAAAGAAAAGATGCATGATAAGTAGCGTAGGTGAGTTCATAAAAATTATTACAATGGAGAGAGCAATGTAATTTGAAACATATAAATACGGTGCCTTAATGAAAGATATGATTTTGTTCAAAAGAGTAGCAAATGTAAAAAAAAAATATTTTTACCTAAATGGGACGAAATTGCTTGTCT
The DNA here is from genome assembly GCF_022747635.1 of Hetaerina americana. NCBI lineage: Eukaryota > Metazoa > Arthropoda > Insecta > Odonata > Calopterygidae > Hetaerina > Hetaerina americana. The sequence continues at coordinate 79,695,723 of NW_027286985.1, read as the reverse complement.
TGGTAGAAATGAAAAATGAAGTGGATGTTTTTCAAGGCATAAAAACTTGTAATGGGCAGTTATCTGATATATCAAGAGTTCATTGTCATGAAGTAAAGAAATTTTCACCTGACTTCAAGAGTAAAAGGATCAGTGCGATCTCCTTGAAGTATTGATTCTGCATGTGGCAGCTGATGATGAATCCATTTATTACATTAATTTATTCAAGGTCACAATAAATAAATACAGTTATCTCTCACATCAATTAAGGGAAGTTATACATTTTCATTTGCATTTGACTTTTTAGGGATCTTGGTTTAAAATCTAATGTTTTGTATGTTTATATAACAGTCAATTATGCTCAGCCTCTGGTGGTTGCAATGAAAAGTTGTAATTATTTTCTTTTCTCAGGCGTGAACCCTAAGAGTTTGTGGTTGAGGTATATTTTTAGTCTTAAATTCAATTTTTAAGCACCCAAATTAAGATTTCCTTTTCCTTAATAAATATTGTGAAGGGTAGTTGTCGATTTGTTTACTGAACACAAACGAAACCCAAAAATGTACGACATCGTTAAAAGGTCGATCAAATTGACTATAATGTCGTAATCGGTAAAAAAATAAAGTGATATTGCTTTCAAAACCTTAAAACACGAGATGGGAGTACTGTTATATATATATGGGTGGTCTGAAAAGTTACCGACCTAACAAAGATACAAGACATATTTTCTGAATTTTTTTGGAATTTTCTAACATTTTCTCAATTTCTGATATTTTATGAAATTTTCTGAGGTCGGAAACTTTTCAAGCCACCCTCGTATATATGCCCTGTATGAGATACTCTGGTTTTTATCTCGAGGGAATAATTTTCCCATGTGTAATTACGATTAATTTCTCATATTGCGATTGATCCTAGAAATAAGCTTACACGCTGTAATTAAGACCTGTCCTAGTGTACTAATTCGTGAATTTAAATTCAAATGTATTAAATTATAATGGTACAAAAATAACTGTCTTTCTTTACATATCAACTAGTATTTTTATTCAATGTGTTCTTTAATGCCATGAATTAATTTATTCCATCAAAGTGAAAAAATATGTAGTTTTCTTACAAAGAAAATTTAGCGCTTAATACTCGCGTGACGTAAGATTTATCAAAATATAGAAAAAAATATATTTCTTGTCTTTTGCCATCCTACATATTTGTTATGGGTTTTAGTTAGTTGAGCAAACAAAAAGGTAAGGTTAGAATAAGTCCAGGGACTCGATTCAAATGTTGTTTCAATGATTATTTAGAGCACTACGGCCCCTTTTCTCATGGTGCATTTATTTAGGTTTATTTTGTAACAATTATTACTGAAGGATTAAGCCTAGTTTGATATCTTTAATGACTTCCTACACGCGCGCAATGACCGCGACTTTTGCGGAGTTATGCAAGATATGCCATAGTCAAAAACCTGTCAAATGGCCCGAATGTTATTTCACAGGATGATTCTCATTCATGACAAGAGTATCAGGAATATAGAGTTTCTACGCTAATTACCTCCCCTTTGGATTACAATAAATCAATATCGACTCGTGTGTGCTTCCGGATGACCTGTGAATAGCGTGAAACTTCCAGCATGGGGCAATTAGCGACTGGGGTAAAAAGTTTCCAATGAGTAGATAATCCTTATAATTCCGTCCATAGGACGCTACCGCACGCTCTCACAAACAGGCCATGTGGGTGCGATGCCTTTCCAACACCCCCTCAGCTGCGATGCTCCTCGGCTATTTAGAGTTTCAGGGCACGGATCCACATGGTCTCACTTCTGCCTCTCTCCCTCTTTCTCAATTCCCTTCGGTGGGGAGTTAGATACGCTCTGGAGGTCAAGCTTTAGTCATTCCTGCCCTCTGTTATGCCCTTCCCTTTTAACAGGAAGAGCACACGCCATGTGTATGCTGTTGAAGCTCCAATAGACATTTGCACTGCAGGAAGCGTCCTCCGCCCTTGTGTTCCCTTCCTTTCCTCTATTTATCCAGAGGTTCATCTCCTCTCTTCCAACTCTTTACCCCCTTTTGTTTATCTCAAATTCTCAACCGAGCCAAGTTTTCTTCCGACACATTTTGGTGTCTTACTTTCCAACGCTCTCATCTCCTCTTCATAAGAACTTCTCCTCGTAAGGAACTTTTTGCATTCATGTGGCCTGGGGGGAAGGAAGGAGAATGTGAGGAAACATTACACGTGGAACGTAACCCTTGCAGGTTTTTGAATGGAGAGTACTAAGACTCCTATTCATCAAATAAATTAGATCTTTATGTTTCAGTTCTTTACAGACCCAGTACAGGTCGGATTGGATAAAATATCTTAGAAATTGGAAGATGTGAATAATTATTAATTCCGCAAATCTAACGACTTCGTGCCAACTAATTACTTCTAAATACTACTAAAACTAAATAATTTCTAGAATACACATTTTCCTTAAGAAGAAATGGTTGCTAATTTCGGATAAAAATGTGGGTTCTCCCTTTGGGAACTAAACTACTAGGATCCTTCCTGTTTAATTAGGACCAAAATTATTTGAAGCAATATTTTTTGAGAACTTAAATGACATAATTCGTTGTCTCAGGCGTGACTTCATGGAATCGACTTAACATAATGAAAGGAGAAACTTTGTAATTCCACATAGATTTATTCGACGGACGACCTAGGTTTCGACGTGGCACGTCATCATCAGGTCGTCATCATCACCTGATGATGACGTGCCACGTCGAAACCTAGGTCGTCCGTCGAATAAATCTATGTGGAATTACAAAGTTTCTCCTTTCATTATGTTAAATGACATGTTATTTTCTCCATATCAATTTCTCCTCCTAAAATTTTTACCTTTTGCGGGGAAAGCGGTTGTTGTCGAATTTGCTCGGACATTTTGAGAAATAATATGTAACCAAAATGAAACTAATGCCATTGTTTAATTCTTTTGGAACAGAAATTTGACTCTATTATGCTCAATTTTAAGAAAGCTCTTACTAAAAAGATGAAATACAAATCGTGACGAAATACATTTGGGTTGATTATGTTAGGTTTTGCATTTTGTTTAATTTTTCAGGATAAGCTTTTTTCATAATTATACAAAATATCCAGCTCATATGATATTTAAATTAAACTATTGAAGATTCACAGCGAATTTTTATTGCACGCATAGTTTCTATTTGCAAGTTTTGAGTCATTTTCCGCGCGGTGAATGATTTTCAGTTGAAATACGGGCATGTATGTAACAAAGGCAACTCCGGTAGAAATATAAACGGCGATTATAGCATGGTGGTCATGGAAAGCCGACTAAGAGACAATAAGTTGCAGAAAATGACAGGGGGTTACAGATATAACACAAATATATTGGAGAATGAGCAGGCAAGACAATAGTTCACCTATACTATCGAAAAAATTAGACGGGGAGGACTGGAATAATGATGAAAAAGATAAAGCATATCAAAGTGTAAGAAGCAGATGAACCTAAGGTGGTAAAATCTAAGCTGTCTCAAAGAACTGCTCAAATGAGAAATTGAGGAACACTGTCTTAGGAGAGTGCAAGAAGGCAAAGGAAGAGTGGAAATAAAGCTGATGTGAGGATATCAACAACAACGTATTGACGGAAAACAGTAAATTGGCTAATAAACTAATGATGATGAAATGCCGAGAAAATAAGACAAAATTTCGCCGCTTCAGATACCTTAATGAGATGATGCCAATAGAAGAGGAAGACATAGCGAAGATGCGGAAGAAATTCATTAAATAAGTAATTCTATCAAGGGCCCAAAGAACTTGACGGTGACTTAACGTAAGAATGAAGTTAGAAGAAGACGAACGTGATCCGGAGATACTGTGAAATTATTTCAACCAAGGCCTATAGAGGCAACTAAAAACGATCTGAAGAGCAAAGTACCAGGAGTTTACAGTGTAAACAGAGAAATAATCAAGACTACGGTTTGAAGCCCTAAGGTTTTGGATACCCTCTTTGGAGCACTCACATATGTATAGCTACGGCAGTGTAAAACTACCAAAAAAGTTTTAGAAGTGTGTGATAATTGCAATACCGAGGAAGTCAAGGACATTAAATTGGAAAAACTCACAAAATAATGAGCCTAATATTTCACGCACAGGAAATACGCACTCTTATATTAAGTCGGTGTATAGAAGGAAACATAGGACAAAACCTCAAGAAATTCTAACTCGGATTCAGGGGAAGCCGAATAGTAAGAAGTAAAATTCAGCTCAGGGACACGAAAAAATAGTGAACCATAACATTATAAATCATGTAAGTGACATAAAATGACGTCGAGTGGAAAAAATGTCCAAGGTACTAGAAGTGTTTAAATGAACTACAAAAGCAGAAGAAGAATCAATCCCCCTACAAGAATTAGGTTTAAAATAATGAAAATCAAAAATTAAAGTAAACTAGAAGCCAAAAAAATTAAACGACTCAAACAAAAATAAAACCCCTCTTGGGTACTATTCAAAGTACATATATCTGGAAAAGGGAATCATAAAAGCACAGAATTTGCTATCAAATGATTCAAGATGATTGGCAAAGAAATTAAAAACTTCGTAGATGGCATAGCAGTACCGGAAGGACCGCGAGAGGAGATGTAGGTCTGAATTTCCATGACCAATAATTTCTGGAACATGGCTATAAGAGAGCTAGAAACCTTGTCTTTGAAAGAGAGAATCTGACGGTAGATATCAAATTTCGAGATAATTATACTATAGTTTGTGAAATTCTACATCTATATTGGCTAGAGTATAACCTGTTATATAAGACTACACCAATAGACACCTACCTACACCAATTGAAAAATAACTAAAGTTATTCTGATGCACATGAGGAATAGACAAATACCGTGGTCAAAGTAACCTAGGTTTATAAACAAGGAATAAATATGTCAAAACATTTGTAGGGAGCACTCTACGGGTCAGAAGCATGACAAATTGTAAATTTTGGCCGGTGAGTAATAGGAGCTTGTGAAGCATGATCCTAGAGTATAAGGGTGAAGATGAGGTTGACAGACTAAGCGAGGAATAAGGAATTATCCAGAAGAGGAGGGAAGAACTATTAGGAGAACACTACGGCAAAGAAGTACCAGGTAGATTGGGGTGATCTTTGAGGTAAAATGGTTTAGTTAAAAACATGAAAGATGGGAAAATAGAAGGAAAGATCCAGCAAAAAAATATTAGGAGACAAATACGTAGGACGAATACCAGGAGCAAGGGTATTTACATAAAAAAGGTAAAAATGAATGGCTAGAATAAACCAACCTTAAGCATATAGATATCATTTTTAGTCATAACATAGATAGATTTTTATCATAGCATAGATAACTTTTAGCATACTGCATACTACAAGTCTTATATAAAGATAATACATATATATATATATATATATATATATATATATATATATATATATATATATATATATATATGTGTGTGTGTGTGTGTGTACAAATTGTATGGAAATAAAAAGGTTACGAATTCTTAAATTATATGATGTAAATTTCTGCGCATATTTTTTTAATTATCACATTGGGAGTTAAAAAAAGCCATTAAAGCTAATGATAAATGACAGAAAATTTACGATGAATGATCAAAGAAGTATTACGATTGTTTTATTTGTGCGATTAATTTAAGAAATAACAGCACTTTAATTACTGCAGCAAAAAATACTGTACTAAGGTAATATATCTCTGTAGAAAACAAGAGCCTCGTTTCTTGCGGAATCTGTGTAAAGTGAAGCAGTTATATTATATTAGCTTACCAAGGAGCTTAAGTTTTGAAACCACAGAATGAAATCCTTTTCCTTGAATGCAGCGAGGACTTTCTACCTACAAGAGATTTGGACTACTTCCTGAAGTTATGAAATTTTCATCTTTTGTCCTGTCTTTCTATACTATTCAAGCGTGTGATAAATATGGAGTAGTCCTCATGGCACGGGAGGGTGCGGGCCTTTTGCACGCCTTTGCCTTTCCCTTTGGCTCGTTGCCTCAATAGACGAGGGGCCACCAAAATCCCTCGCCGGTATCCCTTCATTTCCTCTCCCTTGCCCTCCGTCCTCTAGCGCTCAAAATGTACCAAAGGCTTTGAGTAGGAGTCTCGTATTATTACTTGGTCATCTGGAGTAAGAATGCATGCTTCGAGTGGTATGAAAGATCTAAAGGCATAGAAACTGCGAGCTCAGTGTCTGAAGTCTTCATCGTGAAAACCTCAATTTCATCCTTGAAGTACACGGTAATAATTTTCGGATTAATTTCATTAAATCATTATTATTTCATCCAATAGTAAAGTTCATTAAAATTACCACTTTTAAAAACTTCCTTGATGTTTCGTTTTGATGAAAAATAAAAAGCGGAAACAGAGTAAAATATAAATGAATAATGATTTAAATTGCGTTAATGTAACAATAGGTGATCAATGTATGTAACATTTTTAGGTGTTTTATCCGACTGTATATTCGTTAATGAAGAAATAAATTATTTTTTCATATTTTACCTGAAGCATTGGTTAATTTTCACACCAAAAGAATGTAATTTTCACTCTGTAAAATAACCGAGGGGTGAAATTAACACTTGCGTAATACTTAAAGTTCAGTGTAGAGTTCACTGAGTTGATGTGCTGCTCGTGCTGTGTAACAATGCGTAATCAATATTGTTGTTGCAATAAAATGACAATATTTTCTCAAGCGTTCGTCGTAATGTAGTCTGAGATAGCTTTGGGTGTAAATTCCTTATTACGCGAAAATAACAGTACTGATGCCTGAGCATACATTGATGTAACATGAAAAATTGTCTATTTAAAAACAGTGAAGAATGTTCCATTCATATGCTTAAATCGTACATAATTTATCTTTTTAATCGCAAATACAAATTACAAAAAAAGTATTATTCTAATCACAGAGTCACCTAAACATTGCACCAATTTTGGGATTTCAAATTAATTGCTAAAAAATACAATAAGGCTGGATTTTGCAAAATAGTAAAACCATTCAAATCATTACATATGAATTAAGTAAGTATTAGTCGATATCAAAATTAATTCCGTTAATGTATGGGAGGGTAAAATAGTTCTTGATATGACACATGAAAGGGAAGATTTCATTTATCAGGATTTTTCAAATTAAAAATTCAATCTGTTTTGAATAACTTAGGAGATATGGGTATCTTCCAATGCCTCACTATGACTTCTTAACATTTTTAAGAAATAGCCTTTTCACTTGTTTCAATTTTTGTAATTTTTAAGCCCCTCTGTAAACGGTTTATTGCCAGAGTTTCGAAAAAACAGACTACGAGCTACATCTATTGAAAAAATACGTTAAAAAAATAATGTCGTGAATAGCAGTTTTTGATTGATGCTCAACAAAAAATGGAATCTTCTGTAGTTTTTATCATACTTTTTAATTTATCTGAAAATCCCTTTTGTTAGCATGGTTTTCTAAAATAAAATATATTTGCTTATATGAAACGTATAGCTTCGCAATAAAAATTTTTGTAATGAAACATCCACTTTTCTAACAATTTTTTCTCTTGCTCTGTATTACTATCCTTGACTGTTTAATTTCTGTTTTCCTCCTGCGTTATCTCAAATATACTCATTTATCGTCTGCTGATTTTTCCTTTTTGCTCTCGTTCCCACGTCTGTCCCACTTTTTTATGACCCCGAGTAAGGCTACAGGCAGTCCTCGCGCGACGGACATACATACAAGGGATGGTTAATTGTGAATCGATCCGAAGACCTCCCAAACGCCATTCTTTTAGCTCAACAGGAGCCAAAGCACTCTCCGGAATAAGGTCTATATCTCATCCTGTGGATTGTTAAAGATCTGTGCAAGGATTCATGTGAAAAAACCTTGGCAAGTCGGTTGAAAAGCCATTCTAGCTCAGCATTAGCAATTTGTGGCGCTGAAAGGAAATTCCAACGGATTTTTTTTTGCTTTCAAGGCTTAAGTCATTCTCTCAATGAATTGATACCTACGTATAGACTCATTTATCCTTCTATGTACTTTTATTTATATTTCTAAGACTCTCTGGCTATTCTGTATTTGGGTATAAAAATAGGTCAGGTCATTATATATTACTCTCTTTCTTACTTATAAACATTATATAAATGCGTTGGAAAATAAAGAAAATAGCCATTGTTTATAGCTATAAGCGTAATTAACTCCAAGTAAAAACATGGATGTTAATTCTTGGAAAATATCCCAGTTTCTTAAGTATTTCATCTATAAGTATAGAAAATTATAATCGGTAGTAGTATTATTCCAAGCATTAAATAATATTTATGCTCTTAAATTTATCATTAAAAATTTTATGTTTAAGTAGGACCATTTTTTGTTTGATATTTTATTAAAGATCATACATTAATTTACTTAAGATATGATCATGACTGTGCAGGAACTGATATTCCGATGAATCACTCAGATTTACATCACGTTTATTTCAAGTAAGATCCATTGAAATAGAATTGAATAATATTTGACATATTGCTTTTTTATAGTTTTTGAGAAGCTTATTTTACTTTTTTATTTGTATGGATGTCTGGGTAGGCGATGTTTTAGCCAGAAACCGTGAACTCTGTTACTTTTATAAATATGTCTATGAACTCTGTTGTGGCTCATCTATAGCAATTGTTTTAAGTACCTGATTCCACCAAATCTTGTTAAATCATCTTACAATGTTTCTATCAGCAGAGTACAAGCAGCAATCCCCACAATACAAACACCTTGAATTCATTGTACGTGAAGGTACACTATTTGAAATAGAAATAAGCAGACATCAGACACTAGTTCTTTTCTGAAGCAGGGCACTTTTTAAAGAGAACTAAGACTTCGCTGCTTATAAATAGGTTTATCTATGCAGTTGCTTTTTCTGAGAACTCCCACATCGTACCGGCATTGATTGATGAATAATTACCAAGTGTGATGATGTTTACCGGAAGAATTCTGTTGGTATTACTAAAATATTAACAAACATTCAATTTTTATTGATCGGAATGATAAAAGTTCACATTTCAGGAATCTGTAATGTTAACTCTTTATGCTCATATTTCCTGGAGAACGTTTTAAGATTCCATTTGTAAGACACTGAATGGTAGAGAACGTTCGCGGGAGAGGGCAAAAAAAGACGTTTTCAAATGCCGGCATTAATTACTTATTTGCTGGCACTGCTTTGAACTGGGTAAGTATATACAACCCTTTGCAAGCACTTGGTGTAACCAAATAAATACCTAAGAAAATCTTTAATATTGTAAATAGGAGAGGTGACGCCCTTGACCCAGTAAATAATGGCCCCAGTGATTTGAATACTGACAGCATCGCGGAATTCCCAAAGGAATTATGGCGCATCTGCGGTATTCACTGTTCACTTATTTGATTAGTCTAACAGATACTCCTTTCCGAGCCATTTAACAGGGCACTAAATGGAAAACTTGATAACTCAGTGTTTAAATTTTACTGCAGGTAATTTTAAAAGCTATCCTGCTCCGATTATAATGAGTAATTGTGTACTTGGAATCCTTAAAATCTCCAATTTCTAAATATAAATATTTCAGACAATGAAAATAATGTAATATAATGAATCTGTGTCTTATTGATTGGTGGATGCTATACTCGACGCTCAAAATAATTTATTAGATAACCTTGAGAGTTCTGCCATAGAGGGAAGTCTTTTCGGTAGTCGAGGAATAGGAAGGAAAATGTAAGTGTATAACGGAATGGCTGTTAAAAGCCAAATGTATGACCCCTTAATTTATTGACATATAGCACAGTGATTGATGAAATGACACTTCTATTGAAAGTATTAATCTCCGCCCACGCTGTGTAGATTTAAAGTTATCCCTGAGATTAATTATTTAAAATTCCTAATAATTATATTTAATCATGTATAATATAATTTGAGGGAATAAGTAATGCTTTTATTCGGAAATTAAATGAAAAGTATGATGTCCCTCGGATGTAGAGCTGTCATCATTATTAATAAAAATAAGACTTGCTCGTAGTTGAGTATTTTCTCTCATTATTACATTTTCTCCCAAAAACGTCAAACCAAAACTATGACGACCTCGAAATGCTATTTGGGCGCTAAAAACTGCTCACAAGTTAGTGGAAGTATCTCTGGTATTTTTCAGCTGTGTTGGTATCGTACATAGCCACAATATGAAATGAATTTTTCGCTGTATGAGCAAACGAATCCGGCGAAAAAATATCCAATGAATGAATTTAAAAGTAAAATTCCTAAGACTTGTTGACAAATACGAAAACTTTATTGCAACGAGTTGTATATACATTTAGGATATGCCGCTGGCTATTCGCTATCCGCAATTTGCCTATCCTAAAATACTTTTCTTCTTTCAATATATATTGAATATAATAATTGCGTTTTCTTCTATGTACTAATATTTTAAATTTGACTTATTTTGAAGAATTCTTTCTGAATTATTTATTTACACCACAATCCGAATGCCTTCAGCTAAAATGGAAAATGTATACTTTTTTGTTCTGAAAATTAGTCATTCAAACTATTTTTGCTGCAAATATTCTTTGAAATCCTTTGTAAATTAAGCATACAAATATATTTATTGCGCAGCCATATGTACTTATTTGATGGCTAACCTTAAATTCCGCCCAAATTTCATATGAGTATTGTCATTACGGAAAAAGATTTATGCTGCTATTTTCCAATATCCGGCCGGCCTCGCTTCGCTTACCTCCACCCCTTGAGATCTCTGATAGGAGAAGAATTTCAGAATATTTCCTAACGTTAAATAAAAAAGTTGGAAGCGCTCTGATTATCCCTCTTCTCCCGGTAGAGATTAGATCGAAGGCGGATGTATTAGTATGCACATATTGAATCTCTCCCGGGATTCCTTAAAAAGAAAGAGTTGCGTCTTGTGCGGGAGAAATCGATTTCCTTGGAAAATAAACTTTTTATCTGACTAAGAGAGGGGAAGGGAGAGAGAGTGGGTTGGGGTGAAGGCAGCCGTGTTGAGTAGGACCACAGGTGGCGCTGACTGGCGCGAGAATGCCTTAACCGAAAGGGAAAGCAGAAGGTGACGTCATCCGAAATTGGAGAGGGTGCTTAGGGCAAGGCGTGTGGCAAGGAATTCCGGGAGTCTGCGAAATAGTCAAAAAGGAGATTTAAAGAGGATTGGATGAGGAAAAGAAAAGGGGTGAGTTGGCAGTCGAAATTTTGACAGACAGAGTGCGAGGGGTTTCTACAGAGATTACCGAAAACAAATACAAATCTCATTTGTTAAGAGTAATCACTGCTTCGAAGAAGAGAGCAGATTCTATCTCGCAATTTTGATCCATCTACTCCATGCTTGTACCATGGCCAACGAAAACTGTCCTTGACATTATCTCTTTGATCTTATCAAGCCGTTGCCGTTCTGTGTGTAGCGTCAGATAGGTACTGCGCGGCTAATTTCAGTCTCCTGGACGTTGAACCATTGGAATTCCCTTGGAGTTCATTTGAAACTGAAATCCTTGTCTCCCTGTCTTTCCAAATAATATATAAATCATATTCAATTTTCGTAATTATTTCATTGAATTAATGATAAATATGTATTTTTAAAAGAAAACGATTTAAAAAAAGGATTATCAAAGATTAGTAGAAAAAAGCACATCATTAGATTTGCAATGCACGTAGGATTATAAACACATTTTATAATAATTTTTGCGGGTTTTGCAACAAAGATATGAACAATTTCTAGATTCATGAGGTTTAGCATTCAGCCCACTGGAGCATATTCATGTCCTGGTGTTGCTCCCTGTGTCACTAGTGAAACGTAGAACAAATAAAATGAACAAAGAAATGCAAAATATAATTCTAAATAGGAACAATTATTATTCAATAAAGGTCATTGATTAATATCTAATAGTATCCATTTATTGGGCATAGTCAAGAAAATCCAAGGTCTAAGAGAAGTTAAATTATTGATTTTGAATAAAACCGTAGAGCTACACTTAATTTTATGCCTAGTATGTCTAAATCGATAAAATATGGTGGTATTTCATGGTAATCATTAATAAACGTTTTCCTTAAGCATCTCTTGGATCCTCTTTTACGAGGGTCATCCGGAAAGTAGTACCCGTTCGTGAAATAAAGACACAAAAGTAAATATTAACAAACATAAAAAATTTTATTTGAAAGAGGATACTTTAAACTACTTCTCAACATAATCTCCAAGCAAATTAAGGCATTTGTCATAACGTGTGACAAGTTTCTGTATTCCTGCTGCATAGTCCTTCGCCGCCAGCTCATTGAGATACGCGAGGGACCCATCTTGCACAAATTTTTGCATAATGCAGATGGTGTTTAACAATTTCATGAACAATTGTTCGAGAAACATTGGGAAAATGCTCACAGATGTCATCAATTGTGACGCGCCGATCGTTCCTCACGAATTCGTCAACTGAGCTCACCAGTTGGTCTGTAATGACAGACGGTCTCTCCGAACGCTCATCGTCGTGTGTGTTCCCCCTCCCCATGTTGAAGTTGCGACACCACCGCCGAACAGACGACTCGTCCATTACATTGTCTCCATACACCTCCTTTAATTGGCGATGAATATCACATGGGCGAACGTTTCTTGCATTGAGGAATTTAATCACTGCCCTCACTTCACAACTGGCGGCGTTCTCAATTTTTTTAAACATTGTAAACAATCACAGAAACAACACAGGCAATGCTAGCGTCACGCAACTTGGCTCAGAGAAGGCAGACAAGCCACTGAAGCTATCTGACCTCGTCCAGCGGCTACTCGCGTCGTCAGCACTTCATGCGGCACGAACGGGTACTACTTTCCGGATGACCCTCGTAGAATAATGTCCGATAAGGCAGTAGTACGTTTGTGAGAGTAAAGTTATATTCCAGCATTAAATAAGGAATATCGACATGTTCTCTCTATATTTATTGAGTTTACAGCCTGAATGTTGGCTGTTCGCTCGCGGACAGGTCTTTGAGAAACCTTCATCGCAGACCAAAATCTTCACATGGAACGTTTATGCACACCTATTTGAAGCGCACAGTACGTAGGCACACTTACGAGCACAGGAAGTTCAGGAAGTTGAGGGAAACATATCGCGAATAGAGGTGGTGTAAGAGTTAACCAAACAAAAACGAGCTGACAGAATGTGTGAGGAAACAAAGATATGGAGAGGTGGGGTTCAATCATTAGATTAACAGACAGGGGATGAAGGAAAGGGAGGAAATGGAAGGAATTGGAGGGGATGTGTAGTGGAAAAGATGTAAATGGAGGTTAGGGGAGTTTGGATGACATGCAGACAATGGGCAAGGAGTGAGGGGAGAGAGAGTATTGATTACGAGTGTCCCTTGAAGGAGGATCAAAATGGATAAAAAAGATGGATAACGGCGTTATATTTTTTGAGAGTAAGTGAAGGCCTACCTCTCATGCTACCCCTCTTATTCCGTTCTTTCCCAACCCTCCTGTTCTTCGCACCACCCCTGCATCCTCCGATCATTCCCCCAGAGGCTGCCTAGAGAAAATTGTGGGTGAAATATAGAGAAGGGGCTGTGAAGATGTGAGCACAATGGAATGGATGATAACAGATGGAATGATAAGTGGATGAATTCCCAACTCGGAGTGGGAGGAAAGGGTGATTGCGTCTTGTGCGGTTTGTTGAACTCTCAAAAAGTGGATCACTTTTTTCGGAAGGAATCCCAAATGAAGTTATATTTTTTATTGGCAGCCATGCTAAAATTTTCACCATTAATATAAAAATTTCTGCGCCACTCAATTGTGTAATAATATTAAACGTAATACACTAATAGTTATTATAATTATCAGTGTTTAAGAAAATATACTTGGATTTGTCGTATTTTTGAATTTCAAGGTTGGTATCTAAATATCTAAATGAAACAAAGATTTAGTTGCCAAAACTGAATTGTATGCATTTTTAATTTATTTTATTACTGAAATATTTTTTATGGCTTTATATTCTTAAGGCCTTAATATCATTCTAATAATGTGACACATTTTTTACGCAATTTTCCGCGCAAATTCTTTATCAGCTAATTTGCAAAGTTTTTGGAACTTTAAACTGTGTAAACAAGCTTTTCTTTTTATAATTAATTTTCCTAAATACATTTTAATCACCTAACATTATACCAAATGAGTATAACGGCTTATTAATTTCGGAGTACGGATGCTGTTTTGTCCCTTTACAATTTCTTCAAAAACGGCTTATATCTACATAGCTCTTCAGAATACTGAAAGAAAATCAAGGTATGGAAGGATATTATTTTTATAGTTTATATAAATATGAGAGGGAGTATATATATATATATATATATATATATATATATATATATATATATATATATATATATATATATATATATATATATATATTCTTATGCATTCTTTGAAAATATGACTTTTAAATTTAAAAGTAACCTAACAATGGAAATAAGTGCTGTAATTTTATTATTTAACCACTTAAAAGGGGCAAGATTAATACTTAATGGTCTATTTTTCCACCTAATCCTACAAATTATATTAAAGACATTGACGAGCAACCAAGTCCTAGGTGGAAGAAAACCCAACCAGACAGAAATCGAACCCACGACCTCAGGGTGGCACGCGAGGACGTTACCCCGCCGCCATCGAGGCCGGCGGTCATGAGTTGTGCCTTACGTACGATGCATATCGATCTACAGAATACACCCCTAAGAGTACTTTATGATACTTAAACTTTTGAATCTTAAAGCAGAAAGCATTTGTTTTCAACTGAACACCCAAATCTTTTGAAACATTTACTCTCCAAATACTTTCTACGGTTTGCCAACTGAATGGAATATTTAAACCATAGTTTTTCCATTAAAAAATTTAATAACATATAAAATAAAATATTTTGGTATTTTTTGATTCGTCCCGATTCATGCGCCAATTTTTTATCACATTTATATATAAGCATGATAATAAAAATATAGGGATATTAATAATAAAGAAAAAAAAGTCCATTATTTTTACCTAATTTTTGATACTAATCAAGGATCTTATGCTCTCATAACCCTTCAAATCCATATTTTTAGAAGCCTAGGGAATGATATTATAAGGGAAAGAAAGCGGAAAATGTGGAATGTATACAGAATGAGACTGGGGGAGGAAAGAAGGCGGAAGAGAAGAGATAAGTCGGATAAGAAGGATGTTGAGAGGTTGATTGATGGCTGCGGCCTATTGAATTATGCAGCGGAAGCGAGAAAATATGCCAAGGAAATATATTCTTTGAAAGAAAATTTGACCCTCGATGATGAACAGTGGTTTAGTTAGCTATAGAGTTTTCCTCATACTAACTTACATCTAACTCTATCGGTTCTTTATAGTTTATCCACGTGCCTTTCTTAAGAGTTTTCATTTATGATGATTAATAAACAACACGTTTATCTAAATTGGATTATTTAAAGTGAACGTTTATATGCTATAAATGTATACTTAGGAACAAATGAGTATAAATATATTCTATTGATCAACAAATATTTCATTTATAGGTAAACTGAACGACAATTAAGGATTCTGAGGGCATATTTTCCTTAAATGCAGAATCGAATATAATATCGAAATCTCCTGGGGAAAGAACTAGAGAATTTGGTAATTTAATTTTGAAATTATTCAAATGAAATTCCTTACATGCACAAGTACATTTAACAAAGCAGATTCGTTAACATCCTTAAATAAGTTAAGCCTAAAAGTTAAGTTAAAATCTGTAAATATTTGTTTCGAAATATTTGGTCTATTCAGTTTCTGATTTCAATCATAATGAGAAGGCACTCAGGCTAACGACTTTTAATGATTAATTTAAGCACAAAATAATCCTAGTGGCATCGTAGGAATTTTTATTGAGACACATACAAGAGACTATTTCAGCCGGTGATATTAAGGTTCTATTTCTGCTGATGCTGAACAATTTAATATTTAGTCTCTTATCACTCTCATCATTGGAATACCTAACCGTGCCTATGTTATAGGTGGGAGTCGGGTTAAATGCCGCACTGAAACAACCCTTGTTCTCATGCTCAGGGAGGTTGTATATTGGACTTGAGAGGAATTCCTAGAAATACTTTACATATAGCATTGATTGAAGGACGACAGCTTAAATTTATTTACAAACCTAATCACGTAGAAAATATATTCCGCTATTTATGAACATCGTTGCCTGTTTTGAATAATATTCTATCTAAGCTAATAGCTCTTAATACGAAGCTTGTCTTTGAAAGAATGTCACAATTGAGCTTTTGGCTACATGAATTGTATGCAAATATATGCTGCTTCAGCTCCTAGCAATCCCAGTGCATAAGCTATTTTATTGCAGCCTTGATGGAGATAATGTTGGGAGTAGTCTGAAAAGTAAAGAAAACCACCGCTATATTATAGCATGTTGTAGCAAATCACCGTATCCTGCTGAATTTTACGTATTTTTACTGAATTAATCGTAGACATGATGGGATCACGTCGAGTAAAATATTCTGTAGCTACACTAAACTTACCATTCGGATATCCTTGACGGGACGGGTCGATGGACTGCGCCCGACGAATGTAATGAATATCAGTTAAGGCTTGGAACTGGGAATCCGAACATTCTTAAAACCTACAGATATATCTGAGAATATAAAAACGAATGAATGTTAAGTCCTTAGGATGAAGAGTAGGATTCTGGATTATTCATGTTAGAAATACCACTGATAATTAAGGTGTAGGTGTCATATTTTGAAAGAGTGTAAACCAGAAAATGAGGTATATTCTGGAACGCAATGAACATTTTAACTGTCTGAATAATCATTAGTGAAAAGTGCTACTGTAGACTATTAAGGAAACACTAAATTTTCTAATGAAGGCTTTAGATTATTATTTCTCTCTTTAATGCGCAACGGAAAATTTTTCAAGTTCAAACAGTTTTAGGTAAAAATAAATAGACAAGCTATGCATTTTTATTTTGAATGTTAAATGTCGGAAGATTCACTAACGGTCAATGTTAATTCATATCAAGGAAATAATATCGATATCAAAATAAAGTACCACATCATTCTTGTGTAAGGAAAATGATAGCACTCCTTATATAAAAACATTGCTTTGTGATTTATAATATTTTTCAATATATTTCGTTTCCATTTGGGTATACCAAGGGAATTTTCAAGTTCGAGCAGAAATAATATTGCGCTAATTAAATTTAAAGAATGGTTTTTGATATAGTACTCGATTAACTGTTTCTCTGTATTAGTAAATTACGTATGAAAATGATATTAGTCTGACATGGAATGATTAAATGCGTTATTAGAAAAATTTTACGACTTAGGATATTTTAGTTTTGCCAAGTTTCAAGGGTTTCAAATCCAGATGATGCAAGATATCAAGCAAACTACAATTCCCTTTTTCAGTGTTTCCAATAAAAGGAAAAAATAGGCTATTTTTATGAAAAAATCTCATTTTCCGTAGATTTTCATGGCTTCAAACTTGATCAGGAAGAAATTCCATAAAGGGCAAGGTTTACAAAAAATGTCCTAGTTTCGGTTGGTGCACCGTGTGGTGACGTAAGGAAGAGAGTATTCCGCTCGCAAAAAAATATCTGGAAAATAAAATCTGGTGTTCCACAATAGAAAAAACTGCGATTTTGAGGGAGTCTCCTAATGGAAAAATTACTTGAGTTGTCCTATGGAGCTGGTGGGCGTAGAGATTTCTTTTGAGGAGATTTAGTTCGAATTCGTTCTTTGGGTATGTGGACACGGTGGATAAGCATGACTAGTTGTATTCCTCTAAGGCAGTTCAGTATTCCGATTCAGACGTGGATGTCGTGTCCGTGATGTTATGCCATAAATTGAGGTCAAGAAATAAATTTCCTGGCCGCGAGAGACAGAAACGTGCAGCTGCCATCACCGTAATTTTTTCAGTGCCTGTTTGCTAGTTTATCGTGCTGTTTCACCTAAAAGCCATTTATTTACGTTCTACAGTTGTACAAATGTTTTTTGAATGATTCTCTCACTTGCTCTAGGGGAGGGCCCGTAGGTCTTCCTGGAGCATAAAATAATTTATTATTACGGACAGTGTTTTCAAACGTATTTACGGGAAATAGAAGGTGGTGATATTTCCATTCATGTGAGATCATGGATCGGGAAATTTTCTGTGTTGCGCAGTCTTTGATGCTCTCTTGTCTAAGTTTGTTGCTTATAAATTATTTGCCGGAACCGATAAATGTGTCTTTAGAATAAAACTTCGTGCTGTTTGTGATGTTTCCGTTTGATAGAAGATGTGGCTTTAAATGTCCACCTTTCCTTCTGTTTATATAAAAAGAAGAAAAAACTTAATTCAAATGTCTTAGGATAAAATATTTCCTCGTTAGATCAAAAAATTTACTGGATCGGATTGTCATATCCTCTGAATATAATTACTCGACTTATTTTTGGGCCTCAAAGATCAGAATTATTCGAAGTAATTCAAGCAATCACTACCAAACTCAAGGTTTTTATTTAAACTTAAACAACTCTCCTTAAAAAATTTGAAAAGAAAAAGCAGATGGAGAAAAGGGTCATTTTCTCTTTCAGTAGCTTTTAAATCATGATATGTGGACGATAATGCAGGAAAAAAGATAGATACTGTGTTTTTATTCGCAAAGGCGACAACTGTAAACTGTTATACTGAGAGTAGTTTGTTTTTCTTATTAAACTTAAGAAGCGAAGTTGTGTTTTTGAAAATAATGTTAGCTATGAAAACTTAAACTTTTATCAAAGCATGTTTGTTATTTAGTTTACGGCATCTTTGATAGAGCATTGAACAATGAATTTTTTTACTAGCGTTTATAACATACCTCAATACAACAAAGTCTGGCTAATTCATAAAAACTAGATATCTTAACATGTGGTTTGATAAAAAATGTTTTATAGATTTTTGAAAAACATTTCTTATTCTTTCGCGTGAGAGGATAATATCCTTATCTCAGTGTAGTCTTAATGATTACAATACAAAATTTCAAGGTATAGAAATAGTTCGACTTGACCAGGACCACGACTGATTTGAAATTGCTGAATAGTAATGCACGTAAATGCACTCCGTTAAAGTTGTTGTAGCGGTGTCTCCCAATGTTTCCTTGAATATGTGAGATTTTATACAAGCTTTATAATCAATATGATACACTATTTTGCACATATTTGTACTTTTAAGTTCATTTTAAATTCAATAAATTGAACTTAACATTCATATTGTTTATTGAGAATCTATAAATTAATGTTGAACCTGGAAAACATTTCGTACTTAGACTTATTGTGGACTATTTTTTTAAGTCTCCACTTTAAAATTGGGAGTAAATCCCTTCGGAAGCACCTGGACGATAGGGTCATAATATATTTGATCAAAAATCAGCAATTCAAACAGGCAAGTCGTCCGTCTTTCGATCTTGATTTGACGATTAAGGTAAGTCAACCCCATTTCCCAGGGATGAAATATCGCTGACACAAAGAGGCAAACTTGTTAAACGATGTGGGAGAGGAAAGTTTGGGAAGAAGTAAGACGGAAGAAGAGAGGAAGATAAAATAAGTGGACAGCAACCGAATTCCACTTCAAGCGATCAGAGTACTGGGAAGGTAGATGAATACGGTCTTCGATATGGATGCGTTTGACAACATATTTGATCCCAAAGCCTTTTGCCCTTTTTGGGTAAATTGAAAACATAGGAGAAACTGTTTCGTATGCTAGCCCTGATTTTGCATATTTTTGCACCCCTTCCCTTATTTCCCAGTATCTATCCATCTAACGTAGCCATACATTGTCTTTATTCTCCCCAGGCCCATGAATAGTTGAATACGCTCTCTGAGTCGTGTTCTTTAGTATTTTTTAGTTTAAAATGTTTCCATTCACCGTGGAAAAGTTTCGAAATAGGATTGAAGCTTACCCTGCACAGACTTATGCCTATAAGCTAAAGAAAAATGCATGCATAAAAATAACAAATTATTATTAATAAAAAACAGTGCAATATAGTACGCTTTGTTCTCCAGGATTAGGTATAGCTTTCTTTTAAGGAATGAAAAACCTGAAGAGCACCGTACATGAAGAGATATCTAATTAAATATAACAGTTTCTGGGTCCTTTAGCCCTTTGAGTTTAATAGTGAATGGATGCTGATTACTTTGCCTTTTCTCCATACTTTTGATAATTACAATTAATAGCTTTTAAAGAAAAAGGCGCGGATAACGCTTTACAGACAGGGCACTTGAAAGATTTTTGACTGAAGAAGAGTAATATTTTATGGTATAAAAACAGTTTACCAGCATTACAGGCAAAATTCATAGCTTTTCAAGATTACCTTTGTAATGGAAAGGCAATATAACGAACCCAAGGATATAAGAAATACGCCTGATGTGCATGTATTTCAGCAAAATAATGTTTAATAAGGGTGCCAATGGACACAAAAGAGAAACCCAATACTTTCTAATCAGAGCAATAACAACAGCCAGCTTCTTAACCAATTCTAACATATAAATGGACCAGTCCAAAGTTTTATGTGAATGAAACTCATGTTTAGCCTGATGTCGATTGATTTCAATGACAATAAACATGTATTCATTTAGCAAAAAGTTAAAAAATCTCTCTTTCAAGAATTGCAACATTTACATCTCGTGATCAATCGGCCGGGGTTAGATATGGATTTTCTAATGCCTATTATAATTTATCCTAAATGATTACCAATTAAAATTAATAGAAATACATTAACGTGATTAAGATCGCTTTAGATTTTTCACGACTTGAAATTTCGCAATAAAATGATTACTACGATTCCTTTCGAAATTCACTCCAAAACATTCATATTTGCTATAAATCACCACGCTATACAATGCTGGTGCGATACTTGGCAATTAGAATTAAAATGAAAAAAGTGCGACTCATTAATGTTTGGAAATAGAGCAATACCCACGCGAACGGCTACTGCATTGGGAACACCAAAATGGAATGTGTAGACTCAATTTCCTAGGAGTTACCCTCACTCACGATCTCTCCTGGTTGAAACACATATGGGACAATATGTGGAAAGGCTAACAAAAAATTAGGATTTAATAGAAGAGTACTTGGTAAATGTGATGAAAGGGTCAAAGAGAAATGTTTTCTGCCACTGGTTAGGCTTTATTTAGAACATGCTGCAAGTACATGGTGTCCTTACAAAGTTGGATTTATTGCCAAATCGGATCGCGTGAAGCGCCGAGGAGCTAGATTTGTAAAGTGTGATTATGCCATGTGTATTATGCGATTAAGCGTATTATAATAAATTTAGTAGCGATTCCAAAATATTACTGCAGCTAGGCTGAGTATCTCTCACGGAGCGAAGGTTAAATTATAGATTGAAGCTCTTGCATAAATTCGATGGAGATCTCTTTCGCAGTGACGTTGAAAATGTATTATTACCCCTATCGTAGGAGGGATCATGCAAATAAAGTAAGAGGGAATAAGTGTAGAACAGATAGATTTAAAATGTCATTTTTTCTACGAACGATAGCGGTTCATAATGACATTATTCGGCCGTGGTAAGGTCATGTTCGGGTAAACTTATTTTGGTGTGTATTCACCCCCTGCCAAAAATTCTGCTGGTTGCTTACAGAGCATATATAAATAAAAATTTGATTATGTATCCGCCACCCAATTTCCTCGTAAGCAAGCTACTTCCCCTTTCCCATTGAACCCAAACTCAGTATTCAGCTTGGACTGCTCAAAAATACGTCCGCTCCGATTCAGAAAGACTTAAAAGAAATAAACGCCCTTTCCTTACCTTTCTTTTATCATCTCAAACACTCACACCCTCTCTTTCCTCTTCCTACACTTTGATGTGCGAATGCAGATGAGAAGAAGGAAACGGAAGTTCATCTGAAACGCAGACGCTGGTGATTGAAAAGTGAGACCCTCGACCGTTTACACCACAATGCTTACAAATCGATAGACGGAGCTGGGAAGGGATTGACGGAGGGTTCGAAGTTTTTTGTGGATGTTTCGTGTACCGATGAGAGATTTTTCAAGTTACGCAAAACTTTGTGCGGAGTGGGAGAAGGGAATGAAGGTTTTGAGGTAAAAGTGGATTGTTTTTAAAATGTCTGTCTTCAAGAGTAATATAAAATGGTATAAATAACTTAATATTTTAGTTTCGATAATCCCAAATGATGTAAATACTAATAACTTCTTATTTTCTGGTTATGCCCATTTCGACGTTTTTTATTACAGAAGATAGAGGATATTGGATTAAAATTCGGAAAGCTTTAACAGGAACAAAGGAATTTTTTTCCAAACTTATGACTTAGGGTTAATATTCTATTATTTATATAGCTTTATTAATTCAGCTAAAAAGTATTGAAAATTCTCACTCAATAATGTTTTAAGTACGGAAGTGTTATACGAGGGCTGACGAGAAAGTAAGGTTTCCACCTAGCGTGGCGATGGGTTGACCTAGAGCCACAAATTTGGTGTCTAAACTTTCTAACACTCAGTACACACCTTATTGTTGTATTATGCACACTTATTATAATTTGTTCACTGCAAGCTGTTAAAATGTGCGCTGTAATACAAAATATCGCGAGTTGTGAAGTGCGATCTGTGATTAGGTTTTTACTAGCAAAATACGACGAGCAAATTCATAGATAGCATCGTGACGTGTATGAAGACAGAATAATGAGTGAAGTTGTGTGAGGCAGTAATGAATCCAGTTTCAAAATGACCACACCATTGTTCACGATGAGGACCGAGGTGGTCGGCTTAATCATGTGACAGACGAACTGACGGCGAAAATCAACAAAAAAATTCTTTAAAATCGCTGAGTTACGTTTATGCAGTTGATCCTGAAGAAAAAGACATGGCTTGAAACACAGCGCTTTGGCATTGACGCATAATTGTTTGCTGATGTAAACAAGTGGTTAAAACATGAGGCGGCAAATTTCTTCAGAGACGGCATTGTGTATCCGAATGATAAATGCTTCAATTCCTCAAAATACCTCAAATGTTACTCCGAATACGTTCTCAACCTGCCATAATGAATATGAATAATTTCAACACAAATGCACCTGATCTTTCATTTTAGTTACGGAACACTTTCTTGAAAACTTTTTATGTGAATCCTGATGAATATTTTGAGCTGAAAAATAAGTTAATTTTTAGTTTTACTAGTTTACCTTCATTGTTGTTTTCAGTTTTATGGTAGAGCTCATATAAATATCTTTATTCAAAAATTCCTTTCATCACAAAAGTATTATAATACCATGCCATTGCTGATAGATCCGTTTCTGATGCTGATAGTCTGAGACTGTGAGCTGTGAACGTATTACACATAATATCGATAATATAAATATAAGATGTCATATCTAGAACCATCTTCAAGCATTTCACTGCTTGATGCTGCTCAGTTGAAAAATGAAATGTTATTAACATTACATCTTAAAGTTAAAGATGGTAGAAATTGTGCATGTTTATGGAAGACCGATTGAAATAAAACTTGTCACTATAAAATTGGACTACATATGGAAAATTAATAATCATGTTATACTTTCATAAAAAAGTAAGATTTCATCTCGCAGTGTTGGGAATATTTATGAATGTGGATAAAAATGTTTATCAAAAAGGGTTGATCAACATTAACTTCGTCTTAAATACTCCCCTAGAAAAAAATATTTTTTAAAATTTCCAGCCCTTACGCCAATACTTAACTCTCTAAAATGTTGCCTGAGCCGATTGAGCCTAAACATTATATAAATGAATTAAAAATGTCACACTATTGCGAGGTTATTATAGAACTAGAGTTATTTTAGGATTAGGTTACAGGAAGCAGGTACGTTCTGCTAAAAGTAACTCACTATGAGTTATTTATTATTTATTTACACAATTACGTTGCAATTAGGTAAATTTCCTGGTGGCAACGGTCAGGTTAGGTCAAAGATAACCACTAACAACGAAAATTACATACGATCACATAAAAACAGATAAGAGACAAAATATTTTTACATAATGACACTTCCACATCACATACAAACAAACTTCCACACCACATACAAAATGCCGTCCACATCACATACAAACAATATTTTCAAAACTACAGTGAAGTTTATTACCCAGTGGCTACTTTACATTTCAACTTAAAACTTCTAAAATTGGATGGAAAGGGCTCAAATAAACCTCCAGGCAGCTGGTTCCAATCAATAATGGTTCTATTTAAAAAAGAGTATTTTTTCTTATTGGTTTTTTGAGTCCTTATTTTTATTTTGTGGCTATGGTCGTTTTTTCCCTTAAGTTAGTAATGATGAATTAATAGTAATGATAATTAGTTAGTAATGATGAATTTCCAACTTAGTACATAACCTCAAGTTACATTGAAACTAATCTATTCATCATGCAGGTACATCTTCGAAAGTTTACACAAAACTTTATCATACTATATATTAACTTACTGGTAGTTAATGAGGTAGAAGCAACCTACTATAGAGAAATTAGTTGCATATTAAAGTTATTCATTTGTTGCAAATTAAATTATTCAAGTTGCAAATTAAAAGTCCATCATGGAAAAAATAGAACATGCGGCTTAATTTTGGAGTAAAATGATATTCATCTGCTAAACGTAATTGAAACTTTTTATGATTCTACGTAATGTAAAAAAAGATATTCTTAACTTATGTTGTGGCTGTATCTTTGATTCTAAATGAGCTATAGAAAATTAACGCATGGCAATCATGTTTTTGAAGCCCTTTCACATTTTTTAGTTTCAAAGAATGAATTTTTATGCAAAATTATGGAAATATCTTGAAGCTTTTCACCACGAAGATGATGGCCAGATCGAAAACTTTTCCATCCTAGTATCAGCATGTCTCTTGTTTTTTCATCGATTGCATCTATAACAAATTCAAAGGTTCTGAATGCAATTGGCGTGTGAACGAAACTGGGCTCCCAAGAATAACCTTTTATTTACGTAATGTACTTTTAATCTGAAAAAGCTCATTAAAATGTTGGATAATTTTGGAACTAGTATTCATGCCCAGAAATTATAATATTTTTAATCTAATTCCTGTTTGATGACTTAGAGCTCATGTACATTTTTACATTGATGAATATTACTGGCTATGTGACCTTGGTTTTATGAAATGTAATCAAATTTAATCATTCCTCTTAAGAGATATATCCCATGAAAATATTTTGGCCACATTTGAAACGATTGTACAACTAAATGGAGGATTCAAAAACATGCTGGAACGGCTGTCTCGACGGCTGGAAATGGCTGAAAATAGCTGTGCGGATAAAGACATTGGAACGACTCTAGCGAAAGTTAAGGGAAAATAAATATATTTTTTCATACAGGGTCGCACACAAAAGTGGTAGGACTGATTTTCTCTGGCGCAAACGGAGCGGTGGAGGGGGGTATGCCTGGCAGGGTAAGGTGGAAAGGGCTCTTAGCAAAGGACCGACACCAACCTCAGTCGCCTGCGGGCTGTCGTTGAGTGAGGACACCGTTTTTAGCTAAGCAAGTTTTTTGTCCGCGTCATAAAACAAAATGAATCTGAATTTAGAGCAACGTTATTCCGTGATGTTTTGTGCGAAACTCGGGAAGACGGCTACTGAGACCCTCGATATGATCAAGCAAGCTTATGGGGACACTGCCTTAAGCCGTTCCGCAGTACTTGAGTGGCACAAGTTGTTTAAAGAGGGTAGGGAGCTCGTTGAAGACGACCATCGCTCCGGACGGCCGTCGACGGCAAGAACCGACACGAATGTGGGCACAGTGAGGACACTGCTGAACACCGACCGACGCTTAACCAGTGAAGAAATTGCAGACCAGTTGGGTCTGTCTGCATCCAACGTCCAACGCATAATTACACAGGATTTGGCCATGCGCAAGGTGTGCGCCAAGATGGTGCCGAAAATTCTGCCATGGCGCGCTCGTCGTCAGACAGTGAGTGAAGACATTTAGATGAAAGCCAATTGTGTATAAGGAGAATTCAATGAAGGATCGCCAAAGCAATGAGAACTATTAAGGAGCTCAATGATTCACCAATCAAAAATATCTTGAAGCGCATAAGCCAATCTTCGAATTGATGAACTATGATGATGGAGATCCAGTCTTTGTCTCAAGAACGAGTATCGCACCGGCGTGTTGCTTCTCCCAACGCATTATGTTAACTTCCTCCGGGAATCCGAACAAGAAACTCGATACTCGCGGTTAAAATAACTCATACGCACACACGCTTCCGCCTCGCGACTTATTGCTTCCTTTGCCTCCTGGGGCTTACGTTAAAATCAGCTGGGTGACCTTCGAGTTTTCCCATCCAATTTCTTTAGAGTAGTGCGCAGGAGGAAGCTGAAAGAGGAAGAGAGAACCTCTGCTGGAAAATGACTCCCATCTTTAATATTGGAAACGTTTTAGTAGTAAGTTTTTTCCGCGCCCAGGGCATAAGAAAATTTTCACTCTCTCTAATGCGCGCGCGCTATGGCCATTCGTTCGTTGTTTTAAGGTTTGGTTCAAGAGGCAGGCTCGTCCGTTCGAGACTAAGAAAAGAAAGGAAGAAGTAGGAGGGAAGAGATTCGAGAAGATGCCCTTTTTCTATTCCCCCTCGAGCACTTCTGTAACGTCGACTTTAATTTTCCCGGCCGCGAACCGCAACAACGAAC
This sequence comes from Hetaerina americana, assembly GCF_022747635.1. Lineage (NCBI taxonomy): Eukaryota > Metazoa > Arthropoda > Insecta > Odonata > Calopterygidae > Hetaerina > Hetaerina americana. The sequence goes on along the minus strand of NW_027286985.1, from coordinate 79,669,092 downwards.
CGTTGAGCGTTATATTGTTTGACTCAACGAATTTGATCCTTTGGCTTCCTTGCGCGTCTACCAGACCGCACGCGCGCGCTTCTCTTTCCTCTCCCATGTGAAGACTCCTTCCATCCACCCTTCGCGTGATATATCCTCCCCCCATCTCATCCCGAACCACATCGCCCCCTGGCCCACATATCTTTCTTCTTTCGCCCCTCCCTTCTTTTACTCCTCGCTGATTCCCGCTCCCCTTTCCGCCCGCCTGCAGCCAACTCCCGCTCTTTTTTCTCCCACTCATCCTCGCCTTCTCCCTCCTCCTATTCCAACCCCTCTTCCCCCAGGGAGTGCCCTTCCTTTCTTCTCATTGGACGGAAGATGGGTGAGTGATTAACGCCCTGGCTATACGCGCCTAAAGGCATGGGTTTTATTTGGTGGGAGAGGGGAAATGATGGCTTCTTGCTCCCTCTCCTCCTTCCTCTTCTTCACCGCCTGACCGAAGCCGATATAGGATTATGGCGAAACAATTGAGTGCCTTAAACAATTTATTGGGCATAGTGTTTGAAACCATAGGTGTAATAGTTATTATCTACATATTTCAACCCTAATAACACGATTTTGAATACAGACATGTTCTTTCAATATCTGAAATGGTATAATTGCGATTGTATTTCTACATCAGGTGTATTAACTAATTTGAATACAACTTCACTTCAATTTTATCCCTACAATGGACTTCAGCAGGAAATGTGTGTTTCTCGTTTGTTTTTCCATATTAATTTCAATAGGTTCAGTGCATTATCAGATTTTTTCACTTGATAAATAGGAAGTAGATGCTATGGCCAGAGGTTTCATAGATTTGATCAGTTCTTCTATTAATATAAAAACATTCTTTGTGTTGCCACCGTCCCTAAGAAAGACAAAATTAATTCTGGTCTAAGCATCAAGCAGCTGCTTCAGAATTTCAGAATATTTAATGCAATAGTTATGCGCTATAATGGCATACATGCATCGTAATTCAGAATAAGAGCTCAAATGTGCGCTCGCGGGTAATCATAATTTCATCAAAAGGAACAATGCGAAAACTTTGGGTGAACTAACTCCACTTTTAATGCGAAATATACCGGCAGCTTCGCGATTCCTCCTTATGAGTTTTCAAATTCATGGTGTATTTACGTTAATTTATGTGTGCTCTTTGTAAGCTAAATTGAAGTCATTCAGATATTATATATCCGCTCATAAATACCGATAAAAGTTAAGCGTCATGCTTTAATTACTGGAAATTGAATATAAGATTAGTCCGATAGAGTGAAATTTTCAATGATTCTCGGCGATTTATTGCGTACAACGTGTTTCTATGCCAACTCATTACCATCAAGCTCAAATCATTCATCTCATTATCTCGTTAGAAAGTTCAACATTTTAATATTTCAGAAGTTTTCAATATCCTTCCAGTTGCTTAACTAGCCAAATTCGAATTTGTTTTTTTATGAAATTATACGATATAATCAGTTACATCGAAAATCCCAATGAGAGATAATCTTCCAGAAGTGAGAGAAATCTGAGAAGACGGGAGGAACGAAATTAACATTGAGACTCCCTCCCATGATCGATGGACTTTCCGACCTTCCTGGCCACTGAAATCTTTTCCCCGATATTTGCAAACTAAGACAGTTATCCCATCGAAAACCTACCTACATCGATGAAGTTATTTGTAGCTTGTACTATTAAAGAACAAAATATTTTTCAACACCTGATTTTGTTACAGGATTTCACTCACCTGGCATTATCTTCAACTAGATAGAATTGTACGGAAGAGGAAACGAAGTTTGGAATAAACAATCTGTTCATACACCAAGTCTTAACCTCCCTATGTTTTCTATGAACTTTGTTGTCATTTTCTCAGCGAAAATGTATACATTACACTCATTAACAGGGCACAAAGTGATTCTTTAGCGAGTAGAAGGAGTAACGGATTCAAAAAATCTCCAGGTGGTATTTGAAAATGAAACTTACATATATGCATGACAAAGTAGTGTCGGGTGTAGAAAAAGATTGATTTGGAATTTTGAGTAAAAATGATTTCCAAGGAATCCAAAACTCCCAGAAACCCCCTAAGATAAGGTAGAGTCTAGGAGTCGACCCCGGCAAGAAATTATTGAGGTGGGATAGTGAGCAACAATATTAATGAAAATAAGGGGGGAAAACATTCCGCATAAAATATATTAATGGCCCAACCAATTTGTTCAGAGGAAGGGTAAGGATGGGAAGTGAGAGAGAGGTAAAGAGGGTAAGAGCCGACATATATATATATATATATATATATATATATATATATATATATATATATATATATATATATTCTATCAGTTTGTTAATTTTTTATGCACCATGCAAGCGGCTAGGGTGTGTGGTAGGGGATGAACACACAGCAGAATAATTTTTACCCGAACATGAAACTACTGCAGACAATGTTACAGTATTATCTCCTATCTTTTGTAGAAAAAGTGGCATCTTAAAATAATCTGTTTTACACTTAATCTCTCTAATTTTGTAACCATGATCTCTTCTACCGTAGTACGATGGGATAATAATACTTTTTCAACATCTTTGCTAAAGAGACTCCCTTCCAAGCAATTGAAGAACTTCATTCTGTTTATCTTTATTTAACCTTCGGTCCGTGGGTGATTCCCTGCCTAGCGGCTCTAATATTTTTGCTACGCTACTAAGTTCATCATAAAAATGTTTTAAAAATCTAGTTCCTGATATTGAAGGATAGATTTAATTGATTGAAATGGAAGATGCTTGAAGAGGAAGCGAAAGGTTTGCTGGATTGTATGCACCAATCCCCTTGGCTACCTCCCAACTGCAATTTCAAGATATCTCAATTGTTTTCAAATAATGTACCGCAAATGTTGAGGAGAGAAATGGCAATGTCGATTTAACGCGACTATAATTTATACGCAGAGAGATATCATGACCATTAGTTTACTATTGTGGTCAAACTTGATAATGTGGAAATAAAACGCATTTAGAAGCTAAGAGAGAGAGAGGGAGATTTGGAAGGGGTAGAGAGCTTGGAAAACGCTCAGCGATTATAAATTCTTATGCGTTGTGTTGCAGTGTGTTGACCATCATTTTGTTATTCATTTGCATTATTTTATTAGAATATACATAAGCAGCATGTGCATATATGTCGCTAGTTTCAGTGAAAGAGAAGTTTTGGAGAAATTGACGAGGGAAGGGGATGTGCGAAAAGAGCGGGATGAGTTTTGTGTGGTGTTCGATTGTCAGGGGTTTTGGGGATTACCAGGCTTTCAGAATTGGTGGGGATTAATGGCGAGAGATTTATGACAAGGTTGTGTGTCAGGCACGGTTGACGGGACTTTTAAAATTTGATGGGCATTTGACATGACGTGACGATTTAGCGCAACTGACGGCGAAATCCTTCACCGAAACGGAAGTAACGAATATGGTCCTTGTTTTCCTTTCCGTTCTCTTTGGTGAGTCATCATTTTTGGCAAGATCCCACGAAAGTTGCTAATACCAAGCCCATGAAAAGGTTTTAGAGAATAAATTGTCCTTGAATTGTCTCTAACCATTTTTATAATTGGTTTAGAAGCGTTTTTCATATATTTAAAATTTACTCTCTTATCCTCGTTACGAGATACGTTTGTTGTGGTTGTTCAGACACGTCAACAATATTACTCTAGTGACGCTTAATTTCCTAAACGGATCATTTGAGGCATCAATTCATTTTTATTGACTATTATCTATTCTATTTAATTGAACTCCTTAATTAAGTGTTGTTTTTCTAGTTATTGACCTTTGCTTTTTTATTAAAGCGTTTATAATACACGTACTACGAATCATTCTGACAAGAACTACGATCAGACCAAAGAATGGTTTTGAGATATGAACCATTATTTAAAAACCAAAATGACAAATATTTCACACATTTTGCAATAGAAATGAATGGCAGATAATTACCTTAGCATTATATTTTTATTTATGTAATCACTCTCATAGAATATTTTATGATTTTCGGGTTCAACACCACTGTTCATATTTTTACTGACTTTCACATCAATCCCTGTACGTTTTCCATTAGAGCCAAGGAACTTGTAACGCGTGTAAAATGATAATTTTAGAGCAGAGCTGACCTTTTCACTTCGTTCTCTCCCTATCTTTAGAAGAACGGAATGGACGACAACCTTAATATTTAGCATTTTTCTTGCGCAGTTACTCGCTCTTTCGCTCTAATTGGTGAATTGGCCCTCACTGCGTTTGAACTTTCGGTCGGCCATTATTATGATTACTACGGTATTCCGAGGGGCAATGAGACGAAACTAAAATACCATATGGCCACAGTTTAATCTCGACTGGGTCCCATTCTCCCTCACCCGTTCCGCGTCAGACATGGAGAATGGCAGCGAGGCGTGGTCCCGGCGGCCTCCATTAACCCTTGGGGTTGGTCGAATTTTCGGCCGGTAATCACGCGATCCCTCCTCCCGTTGGTGTCTAATAACTCCACCAGAAATGTGGTTTTCTACCGCTTTTCGAATGGGGTCTGCCGTGTTTTGTGCCCTGAATCCCCCGCCGAGGACACGGGAATTCCATCGCCTAATTTCTAGTCTCGGAGTTAACTCATGAGATCGGCGAGAGAAATGGGCGGCGCGTTGAGATGGCTAGTTGGCCGATGGGTGCCTCTATTTTAATGGTCTATTACTCTGCCTAGAGCAGGAATCTATTCTCTTGAGCAGACGATCCTCAATATTCCTTCCCTCGGGTCCTCGTGAAACTCTTCCCAAGACCCATCCATGGCAATTACCTTCTAACTATTGAATTTCCGCTCATTTCATGGCTTGTGATGGCCTCCCACAGGTTTCCGTGCTTCTTTAATGTTATGCACAAGAAGTCAATAGTTTACCATTCAATTTTTTTTTCCATGTTTTACCACATAATTTGGTGAAAGTTGCACTCATGTAATTTAACTTCTCGAAAATTATTTTTTAGGAGAAGGTAAAATTTTTCTTAGTAAATAGTTTGGTCTTGGTTGGTTAGTAAATAGATTGCTTGATTGTACATCACTTATTTAAGTAGTACGGTTTTCCAAAAATATAAATGTTAATTTTTTCTAAATGTATAGTTTTGGCCTTTGCTGATTGGTTAAAATTTGCATTTTTTTAGCAAATATAAGTATGGCATATACATAAGTATTGCCATGTCTAAATGATTAGGGAAACCTATGTTGTGTTAAATAAGATGTGAGAAATTATTTAGTGAAAGAATCATTTTTTACCGGAAATACAAAGAAATAACACGGTCCAAACTGTAATTTATTTCAACGGCATTCCTGCAGCTGAAATGTGACCAAGTCAAAATTCTAGCGGAAGAACTGGTTTAAGCGAAGTTGTAAGCTCTTATTTTCTCAAGAGTTTCTGCGATATTTACGTCTTCTCTATCTCTTGCCTGCTCCAGCAGTGATCTACGCCCATCCCCATTTCTTTTCGTGCTCTCTATTTGCGTACAAATTTGCGCTTCAACCGGTATCTTATCGATTGTAAAAGGCACCTACCTCCTTCAAATTGTCCTCAAAGAAGCAACCCGGTTTCTTTTTGACCTTATTGGAAACCATTCCCTGTAAAAAATATAAGAATCACCTTAAACATGCCCAAAACCCTATTAAGTGTCTGTAGATTCATCTTTCTATTACACCCTTTCAATAATGAAATACAATAAACCTATTAAATGATAAGTTAACAACCCTGTGAGTAGATGAGTAAAATTTTTCAGAAAATTACTATAAAAAAACAATATTTAGTCATGAAACCGTGATTTTAGTTGACTATCGCTTTTATGATACCATTGACTACGCCCGCTGAATAATTCCTCCAAATAAGGTTACAGGCGAATTTCTATTGAAAAATCAATGATCATTTTTCTTCTTCTGAGAAAAATCATATGAAAACTTTTTTTAGATTTGTAAAGAAATTGAATATTAATGGTAATGGCTCTAGAAGAGCTAAATGATTACGAAAGTCCACTTATGTAGAAAATTACCAACTCATTTTATTTTCCTTGGCATCGTCTAATCTTCCTTGGTGATATGTCTCCTGCAGATATTTCGTTCTCCCAGCTAAACAAGCAACATTTTCATTACTTCCAATACGTCATTAAATTCATAGTGAATGAAAAAGTGAATTTCGTCGAAAAGAAATGTCTTTTAATAGAATTACTACATATTTTACCTAATGACACAATTGGAGGAGTCCGTTGGATTCTAACGGGCAACTGATGGCTTTACATGAATTAGGGAAAGAGAACTTGGAAGTGGACAATGGCACTCTACATACATTACAACCTCCACAATAATCATGTGCGTGCGCATTCCACTTTTCTAATTAGCATGAATTACAATTTTGAAAGTAGTATCACATTGCCAAAGATTATAACACTAATCCACAAGCAAAAACCTTGAAAATCATTATAAGTTAATGGTTTCTAAGGACCCTGACTTAGTAAGAAATATTCTGAACTAAGAGTATGGTAAACATTTGTTCCTGATTTCTTTTCATTTTTGCTGTAAAAGTAACCTAATTCGTATGATGATAAAATTTCCTTTTTTAAGTTTAAACGGTCAAAAGCCTCTCATTCTCTACTTTGCACAAATGACTTATTTTTACTCCATCTACCCTGTCTTACTGGTGGGTTTATTTTATGACGCATTTTATCAGTCAAAATGACTTTGGGTCCCTATATCATAGCACTATGTACTAGAAATTTTAGGAAAGAACCTATGAGAATGATAAAATAGAATAATGGGTATAAATATGGCTTAAAAAAATTTTGACAAATTTATTTTTCCAATGAATCAGGTGTGAACAGCAGGCACAAAAGCTGGTGAGAGCGAGGCGGAATTAATCAAATGTTTAATGAAAAATATTGATTTAATCAGCACTGCCTAATTTGCCTCCCATAGTGAACTGCAGATTCCCGCTTTTGATCTTTCATGTAGTACCGATGATGAGGCAAATTATTCCAACCTTGCAAATTACCACGAAGATTTGCAAAGAGATATAAGGTATCGCAGTCGGAAAGTCGATTAGAATCATGAGTTCCGTATCCTTGAACACAAATCGATAAAGTGATTTTTCTCATTCCTACGCAAAACAGGTTATTGTACAAACATTGGAGTCCAAGCTCATGTATCTTATCTCAATACGGGACATGATTTCCATGAAATGATATTTAACCCAAATAGAGTTATAAAAATGACAATTCGAGCGCTTGATATAACATTTTTGTGGGTTTTGATATTTAAAAAGGATTTGACCTTCGCATTTTTACTGTCCATAGTCGATAAGTTAAAATTTTCCTTTTTGAAGAAGATTAATTTGATTTCATGAACTAGAAAATATTTGTAGATAAAAATCAGCCAACTAAAGAAGTCATAGGCGGAAGTAATAACGCAAAAAATGGAAAAGAATATAAATTATTTTTTGGAGAGAAATGACAAACAACACTTGTGAATTCCACTTGTCTATTTTATATTCATACGACAACCAGGGTTTCAAACACATCGTGTCATCCTTGCCAAGCGTTGAAACAAGGCCATGTAAATAAAAATAGTACATCTTCATAATACCCTGCAAGCTGCCGCAAGGTCGTGTGGCGGGGGTTGTTAGGTCACCATCCGTAAAAGAAAACAAAACCAACATATTTATGCAAACATACACCCACAGTGGCGTAAGCATTCATGCAAAAACCCTTTCAGCAACACAACTTAGTATAGTGGAAATAGCAATTGTTAGTTATCATTTCTCTCCAATTTGGAAACCATACGGTTCAATTATTTATCCCTAGACTGTGAAGAAGTATCATAGCAATGGGTCCTAGCAACTACGGGATTCGGGTCAATCGGTCGTGTGTTTTGCGCGGAAGTGGAAGAGTCAAGGCTTCCGCGGTCATCTTCTCGTTAAATTCTTCCAAACAAAAGCGATAGCACTGAAAAACCACTTCCCTTCCCTTACCTCTTCAAAACCATGAAGAGGAAAAACCACTTTGAATAGGGACTGACGGACTTAAATAGGAGTTTTAGGGCAATAATGAGGACAGGAAAGTTAGAAAAAATTATAGGAGAAAATATAATAATTACTCTAGGGTTTTATGAGGTGTGATAAAATGTTTTACGGGGATTACTGCAGCGATAGATATAGAGTAATATACCGTGGACCGGAAGACAATGACTGGTGGCAATAATCTTGAAAAAAGAGGTAAATATACAGGTAAACATAATGCAAGGAACTGATTGAATAAAATTAGAGGGAGTTTAATATGAAGGAGGAAATAATTTTGAGGGTGTATGTAGACTAAAGAAGCATTGTGACTAATTATTATAATAAAATAACTAATAAAAAGCAGGAGGATTGGAAAAAGTATTGGGTGAACTCAAAAAATTATGAGTCAGGATACAAGTGTGACAAATAAGTATAGGAAAGTTTTTTTAAAAACGATATAAAAATTCGAAAACAAAATTATAGAAATAAAAAATTGGAAAAGAACAAGGAAAACATAGATTACAAGCAATACGGTTAAATAGATAAAGAAGAAAAAGGAATGAAATAATGCAGACATAGTTAGGCAGAAATATGTTTAAATGTTTAAGTAATAGTTGTTTTGTGGCCCTAAATGCCTGAGGGCTACACAACATAAGTTTGACTTGGCATGGAACTAAAGTGGTTTTCAGGATTATCACCATTGGTCAGAACAACAGGGTGAATGAAAGCTTAAAAAATAATTGATTTTGGATCAGATAGGGGATAGACATCGTGATGAAATGCAAACGGTCTTTGAGGTAACTCATTGGGAGGAACATGGAATCAAATCAGAATGTATATGCCTGTGTTGTAGAATTCGAATGGGCGCTTGATGGCTGAATTAGAAAAAATAATGGATACGTTTAATGCAGAAAATGGGAGTACTAGCTGTGTCTAAAAAAATAGTTGCATTGAGTCGATTAAAAAATATTTATTGCCAGAATTGATTCATTCACTCAGAATTCTTCGCATTAGCAACGTTGTACGTCCACACACCGCAGCTGGCGTATTTTCCACCCTTCGAACGTCATCTGGAAGGCGGGGCCTGGAATGATACTAAGCTCCCTCGTTACAGCCTGTTGTAACGCTCCCGCCCAGCCATGGTGACGTCCTTTCAGCACGGATTTTGGATGGTAGAAGGGGAAGAACTAAAATGGGGTATTGTGCAAAAAAATGAATCCTAACTCATGTGGTCTAAAAGCTCTGGGCAGATCCGCGTGTGAGTTGCCTTTAGTTCGTCCGAGAGCAGTCGCGGCACCAACTTAGCACACATCTCTCTCATGCCCATGTTTTTGGTCACAAGTCGATGCACATCACTTTTAGGAATGCCAGGATCATCTTAAATCAAAAACTTAATCTACGATCCATGCTCAACAAAGTCCTCACTCTTGTAAGATTTTCGTCACTTGTTGAGGTCGAACAGCTTCCGGAACGTTCGGTGTCTCCCTTCAAAAAAATTAATTTTTTATTAAAAAAGCAGATTTGTACTAACACTTGAAATTCTTCAAAGTTCTGTCTTTGGGCCTCTATACATTTTTTCCATTGACTCTGCCATGACCGGTACGCGTCTTGGAAAGCGTATTCGGTGACCTCTCGCAAGGTCTTTGTCACGGATGATTGAAACACTTCTATGGATGACAAATTGGTTCTTCTCTGGGCTGCCTTAATCCGAGGGAACAAAAAGAAGTCTTCTGGGGTGACGTTAGGATTAAACTCAGTCTTGGATGTCAGAGTTGAATGTCGGCGATCTTCCATATGAAAGGGGCTTCAATTTTGCCACTTCTCGAAGAATTACCCAAAATCGTCGGCAGAAAGATGTCTTCGGGGTCCAGCTTTCCCGCTTCAAGAATTTTGGAGACGTCCAAAAATGCAGCCTAGAGCAGAGTTTTACACCACTTGAAATCGAGCCACTCAATCGCGACATTCCTCACCATATTAGCACTACGCACATGATGACGGGCCACACACGATGGTTTAATCGAGGCTTCGTATCCGTGCTTAAGACAGGTGGGCAAATAATCGGCCGGAGCTGACTAAGCGCCGCAACTGCCTTCGTAAGAAAACGAAGCGCTTTGGAATTCCAAAGGAGTTTCCCGGTCCATCAAAACTTCAATGGAGAAAAACTCGAATTCCCACGGTAGAACGATTCCATTCACCGACAGGTGCAATATTGGTAGCCCTCCACGTCTCGTGTGGAAGACAATTGCCTTCTTCGTCTATGCGTTGACTTCAGAGCGCCATTTACGATACTACAGCGGAAGTTCGTCAACAGCTCCCCGCAGTATCCGCACCGCGGTCTCCTTCCTCCAGGATTTGCACAGGAACGCTATGCCATCAATGTACAGGGACAGAATACTATGATTCCCACATCGTGTAGGAACGTCCTGGGAATAGATCTCAAAAAGCAGTCGACCTAAGGCTCACCTTTAAGGCACACCGGCGGACCATTTTCTAAGGATGGGGAAAATATGGACGGTGGTCGGAGTGGAGGGAGGATGAATATATGTGCAGACCAGGGTAATTAATGCCTAATATTAATACCCGGGCGATTACCGGAATACAAGAGCCATATGAAGGCTTGCTCTATTGTTTTGAGTCTCAGTGGAGGATCATAGAGAGGATGGGAGGGATGCCAAGATGGACAAACTATAGCATTTATGGAAGGGAGTGTTGTGTTCGGAGGCGTGTTTGGGGATTGGGAGCATACCAATCAGGATAGAATTCTTGCATGAGGTAAAGTGGTTATTGATTCTAATATTAAGGGGCGTGGTACACTGTCCAATATAAAAGGCAGGGCAAATTTGGCACTTCAGAAGGTAAACTACATTGATGGATGCGCAAGTAGAGTAGGGAATTGGTGGGAGAGAGTTAAAATGCGGGTGGGAGAGGGATGGGATCCTGGTTTTGAAAATAGGATATGTTTCGCATCTATGTTTATTGCAGGGCATAGGAGTGGCTTTGGAACGGGTCGGGGATTTACGGAGTGGATTGGTTGGTTTATTTGAGAAGATCAGATAAGTTGACGGGGCGTTTGAAAGTAACAGAGGGACAATTGGAAAACAGGTTGACCGCTGCATTATGGTTTGTTAGGATAGGGTAGAGGTCTTTTAAGATTAATTGCAGAGATTCTAGGTCAGGGAAGTACGTGGTACAAATTGGAAGAGGGTGGGTTTCCTCCGTAGAGGAAGGTTTGGGAGTGTAGTGTATGTCCTCGGATCCTTTTGTTATGGAAGGTATGAGGACAACCTCGTTTGAAGAGGGAACAGAGTAGATTTGAGAGGATATTGTCAAGGGAGTCGGGGTCATCGCAAATTCTGAGTGCTCTTATGGACAGGGAATGAGGAAGGGAGCGTTTGCTGCGATATGGGTAGAAACTGTTATAATATAATTATTGTTTTATATTGGTTGGTTTAATATGTACAGAAGTGTGAAATTATTGGTCTATTAATGATAAATTTACATCCTGGATCGTGATATGGCAGGAGGAAACAGTAGAATTCAAGGAGACAGAGGTTAAAGCGTTATGGTTGGAAATGAAAGTTTTCAGGGAATCGTTACCTTATGGCCAGAACAGAAAAATATCATCAATATATCTAAGCTACAATAGAAATATCAGGGGTTTGTTTAACAGGAATTTTTTCGCTGCGAGACTAAAAAGAGGTTTGCATTGGAAGGGCTGAACCTGCTGCTCATGGTACAACGCTTGATTTGCAAGAAGAATAAATCGTTAAAGGAGAAGGAATTAGGGGTGAGGATTAACTCGGAAAGGCTAAGGAGAAAATCTGTGCAGGGTATGTGTGGCTCAAGGCGTTGGGAGAGGTAGTGTTGGAGAGCGGAGAGACCTTCTGAGTGACAAATCGATGTATATAGGGATGGAATGTTTCATCTACAGTGGCCATAGTAATCTCGGTATCTGGAGGGATGGAGGCTTATTTTATGCCGGTTAAGGTTTCCCAGGAAGATCTGGTACCCGAAAAATCACATAGCTTGGGTGGAACTGCAGGGGCTCAGAGAGGACCCTCCGGTCAGTAGTCTAACGCTCTACCCCTGGACTATCGCGACCCCGTGTGTGTATGCATATATATATATACATACATATATATATATATATACACACACACACACACACATATATATATTTATTTATTTATTTATTTATTTATTTATTTATTTATTTATTTATTTATTTATTTATTTATTTATTTATTTATTTATTTATTTATTTATTTATTTATTTATTTATTTATTTATTTATTTATTTATTTATTTATTTATTTATTTATTTATTTATTTATTTATTTATTTATTTATTTATTTATTTATTTATTTATTTATTTATTTATTTATTTATTTATTTATTTATTTATTTATTTATTTATTTATTTATTTATTTATTTATTTATTTATTTATTTATTTATTTATTTATTTATTTATTTATTTATTTATTTATTTATTTATTTATTTATTTATTTATTTATTTATTTATTTATTTATTTATTTATTTATTTATTATTTAACTCCGAGGAGGCTTCTGGAGTTCGCTATCCAGATTTGAAACCGATACTTCAGCACTGTATGTCTATTGAGTAGAATCAAAATTACTCATTTAGTTTATACACGTAAGTTTTTCACAATCTGCAGTTTTTTCACGGTGTTCTCTGGTCATAATTTAAGGGCTATCGAAAAACTAAAACTGACCCACTCGAGAGATCTGTACCCTTCCTTGGTCTTTATTTAGGGGTCGTCCGTAAATTTGCAAGCGGGTGGCAAAGGAGAACTCCGCCCATTCCCACTCGCCGGAGGGAGCGAGTCCCTTTGCCCTTTACGCCCTAACCCCACCAGCCCATCGACCTCCGCCTAACACCCTTCCCTCTTTCCCAACGCTGTCACAAGCAATTCCTTCCGTTCATCACTCTCAAAATCTTCCACCGTGCGTGTTTATTCCAAAATTCCGCCCTATTTACGGATCAAAGGACTGGATGCTGAGATCAAGGCAGGCCTTTCATCAAGTTGCAAATAAGAAGACAAGCGTGACTGGGTGTTTTATTTTTAATTCAAATTTTGTTTTCGGTATTGACCAAAGGAGTCGCGTCTGCCCTATTAAGGATGAAAAACACAAACTATTCAGTCCAAGCAAGTTCGAGTTATTTTTGGTCTGAAGCGAAATAGGCTTTAATAAATAGTTTATTAATGCAGAAGTTAACTTATTAGTCTTTATTGACTGATCAATATGTACAAATTCATGAATACCTGATAGGTATATGGTAGAATAAAGGGTCATCTTGAGCCTAGTTGTGAGAGTTTTATTGAGATTCCATTATATAAAACCTCATATTCGCATGATAAGCCCCAGGAATAGGCATATTATATAAGCTTTTATGACTTTTGCAGAGGCTCAACCTTTATTTTATATAACTAAATGGAATTCTTGTATAAATCTTTCAATCCTTTCTTGACAAAATTCGTTCATTTCTCTCTCTCCTCTCAGGATAATTTATGTTCTTCGATGATTGGTGTCAGAGGAGGTTTTTAGTTTTTGATCCATTTCTGACTAATATTTGCCGTATACATACTCCGTAATACCTTTCCAGCATTGACATGATCTCAGTTAGACTTCATCATCTTTCTGCATAGTTCTATTTTCAATAGGTTACATATTAATATAACCCATTTAAATATATCATTCAAGACCACTTCATATATAATTCATTTATTTAGTTTTATATTGGCTCGTTCTTCACATTGAGGGAGTTACTTAGTCCTCAACCTTTATGCGCGGTGCTCAAGAGCAACTTAGTATATTCTAATACGGACGATCCCGTTTTACAAAGAAAAAACTTTCTTACTTGTATCATTTTCCATTGAATTCATTTTATTTGGTTATTATTTTGAGCTCATTGCCATATATTAATGTTTTCTTTGGGAAGTTAATTTTTTCTTCAGAGATGTTAACTGTTATGAGAGAATTCGTTTAGCTAAACGCCATCTGAAGAAGCCACTCTTGAGTTGCTGGCACTAATTACTCCTGCATCTTTTCTTTGCTGATTGCATGATGAATTCCAGATATGATCAGATCATTAATACCCAAGCGGTTAAAAACCCATTCAATAAATTGTTAATGACTTCATTGCGGTTCATGGGAAAAAATAAATATCCACCAATAATAAATTAATTTAGAAATGAATTTCATTCTAAGTATTTTATATTTGAATTTTATTCACTTTCTCTTTCATTCCCTTGCACGATTTCTCATTATTGCTTATGCCAGCAACCCTCAAATTTCACGAAATTGCTACTACACAGGTATTTAATATTTTTAAGCTTTCAAAAAAATATGATATGTACAGTGCTAATGCCAATTTATCAGTAACATAACTAGAAATTTTAAAATAGTCAAATATTTGGTACCTATTCAGCGAATTTCTTGTAAGAATTCGCAATGAGCATTTACCTTTTAAGAAATTTTATTTTGTCTAAGTAATGAAACGAGAAATGTTAAACAGGGATAGGCTGTGACATTTTTTAAAAGAACAATGCATTTTTAATGAATGTAACACAGTTTTTTTAATTATATGATGTGTTATAGGCCAATTGTATTGCTAATATTAGTTATAATTTTTAAAAATACTCAGTTGGAATATTTAATATATAATTAGATCTTAAACGTTTGTTAGATAAGTTTTAACATGCAATAAGACAGGGAGAGCTGCAAGTAGTATGATTTAACTGTAAATGTAATAACAAGCCTCTTTGCGAGGGCGGTCTGAAGAGTTTCCGAATTCAAAAAATTTCATAAAATATCAGAAAATTTCAGAAAAAATATCTTGTATATTTGTGTGGTCGGAAAATTTTCAGACCACCCTCGTACAGGGTATTTGCTATTGCAAAAAGAAGAGCTTACTCGAATATTTGACAGCTTGGCGAAAAAAGACGTCACAGAAGATTCCTACCCTTAGGCAGACACTACATAAAAGCTTTAAAATGACTCTATTCTAGACCTTGTCATCCTTTATACATCCGTGACCGCTAAATTATCTGACTGCGCCTTTGCAAATCCCTTGAATTCCTTTATCTTTGTCACTGTCCTTATTTTTTCTGGTGTTTAAAAAAATGCCCGAACTCGATAAACCAATACGCAGGTTTCAAGGCAAACTATTCAAACATACATATAATTTAAAATTAAGCGCTTCGCGGCAATTATGCAAGCATTGATATTACACAGCTTTGGAATTCATATGCGTGATATTTTTAGCATAGATTTTTTAAACTCATCACCTTATGCAGTTTATTTGCAGAGTAAACCCTTTGGATAAATTATAATGTTTCCTTAACTTAATATTAAGAATCATAATTTAATTTTTAAGACTAAATGTGATATTTTTTCATTGAAGGGAAAGGTTTTATACAGCAATTATCGGGAGGTAAAAGTGAGAAGGGGTGGATATTATAAGAATTGTTGGAATATTAAAGGCAACGCAAGATAGTTAAATCAGATTTGGTGATGCAGGAAAAAAATAATTTTGAACAGTATTAAGTGGGGTAGAAAGTACTAGTACTCCATGTAGAGAGAAAAAAGTCTGAAATATAATTACTAGGAGGACATATTGTGGTGTGTTTACTTTACGTTTGATTTTGCTACATAACTATCAAGAACACCTAAATACGGGGTCTGTCTAAAAAGTATCCCGACCTATGTGTTTTTTAAGAAAATTAGTTATTTATTTATTCATGAATATCTATTTTTTCCCCTTCCAATCAATCTCCATTATATATTACACACTTTTGTTAACGTTTTTTCCATTCCTCTGAGCACTTCAAAAAATCATTTTTTGTTATCTTGTTCAGCTCCCCCTTCGATGCAGTTTTTATCTCGTCAATTGTAGCGTAGCGTCGTCCTTTCATGAGCCTCATCAGTTTCAGAAACAAGATTAAGTCACTGGGGGTCGGATTTTGGGAATACGGTGGCTGCGGAATTATTAGTCTGTTGCTTATTGCCAAAAATTCACGCACAAGTAACGATGTGTGAGCAGGGGCGTTGTCATGGAGCAAAAGCCAAATTTGGTTCTTCCACAAATCCGGGCGTTTGTGGTGTATTGTTTCGCGCGAATTGCGCATAACTTGCAGGTAATAATCCTTATTTACCGGTCTGCCCTGAGGAAGAACTCATGATACACCACGCCCCTCCAATAGAAGAAAACTGTAAGCAAAACTTTCACATTCGACCAAACTTGGCTCGCTTTTGTCGTTCTTGGCTTCCATTTATCGACTTAATTGGGCGAGGTTGGGACTAATAGTCCCTTCTTCCACCTAACCCTACTTTACAGACATTTGACGACAATCACATAAATTCAAGCCATAGATGGAGGGAAATCCACCTAGGTGGGAATCGAACCCACGACCTCTGGGTTGGTACGCGAGGACGTTACTCCGCCGCCACCGAGGCCGGCTCCATTGGGATAATTCAGCTCTAGTTTCCACATCATAACCATAAACCCGTAATTCGTTACCAGTTATGTTCCTATGGAGGAAATTTGGGTCGTCACGGACTGAGTCCAACATTTCATCAGCAAGTTTTATGCGTTGTTGTTTTTGGTCGAAATTGAGCAATATTGGTTCGAATTTCGCGTAGACCCCTATCATGCCCAAATCAGAGTTAATAACCGAATGGAACGAGCCAATTGATATTTTTAGGTCCTCAACCACTTTTATAACGGTGATATGACGATTGGCCAATGCTATTTTCTTCGCTTCATCAATGTTTTCGTCTGTTGTTGACGTGCCCGGGTGTCCAGCACGCTCTTCGTCGTTCATATCTTCTCGGACCTCCGAGAACATTTGGTACTACCAATAGACGTTGCTTCGGTCCAAGGTATTTTCTCCAAATGCCACAGTCAACATGCGGAATGCGTCCGTGCACTTAATTTGGTTTTTCGCGCAAAACTTGGTACCGATTCTTTGATCCATTTTTTGGAAGAGGCATAAATCGAAGAAAATCCAAAACACGTCCCTACTAAACAGCTGTCAACAATTAACTGAATATTCAAAATTGCCTAACTTACCGGCATAAGTGAGAGACATTAGTCCCAAAATAACGCCCCAAAAAGCTAAAATCAAATATACGTCACCCACGAAAATCAAAATTCGCAATACTTTTTGAACAGACTTCGTATTCCAAAATAATTTTTGGCCATTATCAATTGTATATTTTAAAAACTATGGACAGTACATTGTCTTAAGAATTAAAATACAGTAATGCCAAAAAATAATTTTTACTGTGTATATTTATGACTATTATAACCTGATAAAATAGGTGCTTATTGCTGAACTTTCATGTGAGTACGTCCTTTTATGGTTGTCATAGGTGATTTTGTAATGGTGTAGTACTCAGCCTCATGAACTGCCATCTTAAGAAGCAAGAAAATATTTATAAAATTCACCAAATTTTACACACACGATATTTCATCATGTAGACACCATCTTCATCTTGCACCTGAAGATGTCACTTATGTGTCAAAATCGATTTTTGCCCTTTCCTTAGGGGGTTGTTATTACTTATAAGTCACTGAACACATTCAGTAACTTCGAGATTACTTAAGTTGCATTAAATATTTCTTGATTTCAAACTGAAAAATGAGCTGAATAAATTGGACATATTTTTGAAGAGTTTCTCTTTTCATTCCATGGCTAAAATTAATTTATTCTTTGTACTTTGCTTGAAAATGTCGACATTATAGATTTTCAGTATGCTTTAATTTTTCAATCCATTCATTACAGAAACATATCTCTACTTACAATACTTACTTGAATAAATAGTGCTTAATTTACCTATAATCTGAACTCGCAAATTTGAAAGACCTCGACAGCTTGCCCAAGTAAATTATATGTGCGAGTAATTCTTCAATAATGCCTATCGCAGCGACTGAGACACCATCCCTGTTTTTATTTATCGCAACGGTTTCTCTCAACATTAGTATTGATGTACATCAACGTAGCATGCACATGATGATTATGTGTCCTAAATATAGGTGATTACAAGCATTATCAAGACAACTGGGTTTCTTCAAGCAAAACATTGGAGAAAAAGTCATTATTTGTAGACGTCCCTTTTTTGCGAATAAAATGTTTAAAACTTCTTTTGATTTTAACTATTGACAGATATATATTATTTACAAAATACATTCGATTTTATCTTTTTTCGGGATATAATAGAGACAACCATATGACTAATTATTTTGAATCGCAAACGTTATTATTTGAGCACCTTAATTCATTAATGAAAATTATAGCCGTAATTTTCTAGAACTATGATTACCTTGGGAAAGACTGGATTACGTCATGGATTTTGGGTCGGTCATATTAAAGATATTAAAACAGTAAAGCAATTGATCTAAATTTTAACGCTAGATACGAACCAAACAATATATCAATGAATCGCGAAGTTTCAGGCGTAATATGGTGAAATTAGGGTAAAAATACAAAATGATAGCATTTTTTCAGTATATAATAATTCGTTACAGAAGGTACCTGCATTGACAACATAACCTTATCCATTATGATAACTGCCAACCAAGTTATTTACGGATTATCCATACTGATATAAAATAGACACGGCCCTACGTCAAAACGACTTTTTTACTTCTCAATCATAAAAAAACTCATTATGCTTAAATAAGCTTAATAAGTAAGTCTATTATCATTTTGCGATATATTGCATCGTAAAATGATATGGCGCACACAAATCCGACAGTTTTTCGTTCCGATACAAAATGCCAACTAATTAAAAAGAATCGAAATTATTTATTACGTTACATTTTATGGTTTCTTAGTCATAGTGTAGCACCACATGGGTTTTTTAGACCATAACGATTTGAATTCTTCTATAAATTGGAAATAGTCTGAGAATACGCAATTTTTTTTCTAGCTTTTAATTCAATATTTTCGCTTACTTTTTCTTGGATCGTGTGCTCCCATCTGCACTTTATTTCTCGTTATCCAAAGAATCAAAGGTTTTCCAAATCGCGATAGTGAAATGATTTATGGGAGGTGATATCATATAGAAGTAAATTAGAAAAAGTTGAAATTATTTTGAGGTTTATTAAAAATGTGAGAGCAGTTTTCTCTGAATGCGGAAAAAAAAGTCCGTGGAAATCGTTGCTTCCGCCAGTTACGAAGTACATCGTGTGTTTTGATTTTCGTTTCCGAAGGGATCATTACCTGTCCATATTCAACGAAGGTTTTTCATGGACCTAAATCAATAAGTGAAGGAATGGTTAGACAATAACGTCGTGATTTCAGAAATGCGTGTAATGAAGATCGGAGTGGCAGGGCCAGTATCCGCACCGATGAAATCGTTCAGCAATTGAACCTAGCACTGCGACCTGATCGACGACTCGCAATCAGCGATCTGGTTAAGGAATGATTTATTGTTTGACGCATCAAAGATTATGCAACTGCTCCGGGAAAAGATCAGATATCACAATTGGTGTGCAAGGTGGCTACTATAAATGCTTAACAATCAACACAAAGACCAATAAATACTGAAAGGACGAGTTATTTTGGATCCCAACATACAGCCCCAACTTTGAATCTAGCCACTGTTTGCTCTTCTTGCACTTGAAACAGTGGCATGGTAGACAGCCGTTTAAAGACGATGAACTCAAGACCACCCTTGTAAACCAGTTCAAGTCCAGATGGCGAACTTGGATGGGGAGGGATAAAATATGCTGACACAGTGTAACGAAAAGTGCTTAGAAATGATCAGCGCTTATCTGATAACTTAATTAGGTTTAGGAAAAACTGAAACGAACTATAAAAACTCTTTCTAAAGAATATGTTTTTTTAATGACCAAACGGCCATCAATCGTCGGAAATGACTCTTATAAAGACTAGGTAAAAGAGGTAAATTTGAAATTTCAATAAGATTTTTTTATTATTGATTGCCAAAGTTAACGCAATATTTAAGGAATATGAAGACATGCTAAAATGACTCTTCCTAAGGAACAAGAAATAGGAGAAAAGTAGATCGTAAATTTTACGGAAAAAGTTGCCATAAACTGTATTAAATCTCCAACACCGATTAAAGTGTTCTAATTTTTTTCCGTCAACTGAATATTTAATAATGGTCTCAAATCATACTCTAATTCATTCTAATCCTTTTCATTTACGTATTTGCACTTGGATGATGCGATAATACCTGGCATAGTAAAATTTGGAACAGTAAATACAATGCTCTAGGTTCATTATGATGGTTTGAATCATTAAAAAAATAGTTTTTTTGTTATTTTATATATTTCTTTTCTCTAGAATAAGAAGATCTGATGTTTAAAGTGATAATAGTAAGTAAAGCAAAATTTTCTTGCGCAGTACATTGCTTGGAAGAGTCTCCTCACAATGTGAGAGCTTTTGGATACATGAAGACGTTGGAGACGAAAGAAAAAATATGGCAAATGATGTAATCCAGAAGAATTTTTTTGTTTATTTCCCTTTTTATTTTCAAATGTATCATCAAATAAATAAATTATTTTTTCCTATTACTTCCATCCATTATACGAGCAAGACAAAATATTAGCGTACAACATCAATATCCAGTTATCGTAATATCGTACAATATCATCGCACAGCAAAAAATATTGCGTAACTTCTGTATTTTATTATTTATATCCTTTGACTGAGTAATTAACCATGCGAACATCTACGATGGGTGCACATTATCACCGTTTTGGAATCAGTAACTTCATAATCATTTAACACAATGTTTGATGGCCCCATTCCCAGCGGTAAATCTCATATTCAACGATCTTCTATAATACCTTGAAGGTGGCGAAGATTTGCATACGATCCCCTCGCGACAAAGCGCCCGGCGTGTGCTTTAATGCACCGAGAGGGAGAGTCGGAAGTTTCATTGGGCGTTTCGGAATCCCGAGTGCCGGATGCTGGGCAATCATAGCCCTCCTCACGCCCGAAATCCTGCGTCACGACCGGTGAAAACCGTAGATGTCAGGAAGACGGGAACCTTCACATCCTCCTCCCCCGGCGAAACGCACCTTTGAGTGCGCGATTTCGCGAAGAGAAGACCCGACGCGTGAGCCATCTAATGAGAGACTCAATCTCTCGAAAAAGGAGACTCAACCGCATCCCATCCCGTGATATCTCAACGACGAGAGTGGATGGAGGCCGCTTCTCCCCACGTCTCGTCCTAGCCTTCACATGCCCTTCCCTATCCCGGTGGACGCAATCGCTCCCCACGAGAAATGGAGAGTCTGCCAGGGAATTGCGGAGGAAGTCCCGTTCCAAAGTCCCCTATCTCCCTCCTCCCCAATCCCAATGCTTACTGTCTCTTCCTCTCCCCATCTACTTCCTCCCTTCTCATATTCCCTCCACTTCCTCATGCATTCTACGCACATCTCTGCCAAGACTTCGCGCGAGACATCATTAGCAACATTAATGATCCCCAGCTTTAATTAATCCCTCTCTCTCTCTTTTTCTCTCTGTATCCCTCTCTCTCTCACACACGCACACTTACACTTCCTATGTCTCCCGAATCTCATCCATTCCAACAAAACGCCATAAGGATACCAATAATGATGGACGAAAGGGTAAAAGTGGCGATGTCAGTTCTCGAAGCGAAATAGAGAAAGAAAAAGGCTTACAGGACAACGAGCAGTTTTAAAGCTAAGCACCAGTGAATGAAAGTGGATCAAAGATAAAGCTAATGGATGACGAAATGTCATTTCGAGAATGAATAAAATTGTACCGAATTTTGGCGGCAAATATTATTGTAGATTTTATCGAAAAACGTCAGGGATTGGTAGGAAAGTAGTCGTCTATTTATGCCAAGCTCTACAGTGATATTTGTGAGACAGGTAGAGGTAATTGAAATAAAATTTCACGAAACTCAATTTTTATTCCTGAATTTCATATTTATTTGTTGAATTTATCATTTCTAACGCAGATAAGAAAAGTATCATAAAAGAATAAGGTCTTCATCTCAAATTAAATCAAGCCATTTAATTTAAAAAGTATCCTAACATTTGTAATGCCCAAATATGCATTTTCGTATAAATCATGAAAAAACAGCCTCTATTTTCCCACGTTTATTATTTGATAGTTAGGGTATCCTTCTGAGTTTCCAATGGAGCCGTAAATACGTTGTGAATCATGTCAGTTAATATCACTAAATGCTGTTCCGTAGCTCTTCCTTCTGAGCTATCAGAATTATTTCATAAATTTTGTATTTTTATTGAAAGGGAAATACAAAAAATTAGAGTGAAGGAAAAACTAATATTATTACAAAAATAAGTCTCAAAAAAATTGAAACGCTTTTAGTTTCTGAGATATAAATAGGGAAGAATGTGGAAAGGTCTGATTCACATTTTCGCAGGCATTTTTTAAAAGAAAGGATTTAAGCACGAGTAGAATTTCCAGATAGAAACTAATTAAAGGATAGAATTAAACCAAATAAAATAATGGCAAAGAAAAGAGAAAATAAGGATTAAAAAGATAACTGCAGAAACCTAGAACGTTTAAATTACTCGAATGCCAAAAAATTTCATAGAAGCTGATTGAATTTTTACTTTAATCTTGAATTTGCTTTATTACGTATAAAAATCTTCAGGAACGAGATGCACAACATAAACACAGGCACTTTTACTACGTCATTCGTATGCCGAGGTGTTAAAAGTATCGTAATGAAAATAACCACTCTGGGAATTATAGTCCTTTAGCTTTCCTAAAACCCTTCGAATATTTTTCCATTATATGGCTGTCCACGTTAGTCTAATATTTTGTTTACTTGTTTGTTTGTGTTTATATTGTAGTCTACTTAACGCTTAATATTCAATTTCTACTCCGTTGAAAAATGCTAAAACAAATAATTACGTAAATATGTCACACGGATCGCAACATTTTACGTTTCCATTTACAAAAAGTATACATCTGATGGAAAAAATTGAAAAACCGGAAATCGCATTTTGTTGCGATTTTATATTACATTTTTTTATTCTTATTATTAATTTTTCAATCAATTTTAATGCTCAAATAGTATTGTTGCAGTATTAAACCGGTCTGTGGAGCATTTATACACTGGTACGTATTACCTAATTCGACACTGTATACTCTTTCAAATTATGATAAAGCCAACATTCTTCCTCGACATAATTTCTACATTCTTTCGTTAGGTGCAGCATCTACAACGTTGGTTCTTTGCTGCTCTGTTAATATTATTACAACTTCGACATAATAAAATGTTTCATGTCCTCTCAATTTTTCTGCATTCCCTTTTCTTTTCATTTAGAACAAATGCAGAACTACCTTCTCTGTTAAGTTGAAGTCTCTACCACTAGGTATACTTAATTCTAAGCCCAATTTTCTTTAGATAGAAATCAGAAAAGCATGCATATTTAATCATGTATTGGAGTATATGTATCCACGGATGTTAACTATATTTTAATTGCGTACAAAAGAGGGAGTGTAAAGGAAAAACTGCCAATGTGATAGGCAAACGGAGAAAGAACTGTTCCTCCTCGGAACGGAAAAGAATTATCGTTCTAAATATCTTTTAGTATTGATGAAGCTTTCTAGGATAAAAACACCGTTTATTGCATCTGCATTTTGTATATATTTAAGATAATACTTAATGTAAATACCAATCAATTATTTCATCTACAGGTTTTACTTATTATTAATTTTTTCAACTTGCAGGCGACGTTGACTTTTCCCAAAATAAAATTCTCAACATTTCCAATGGTTTTTATTATTTTTATTATAATTAATAAGCATATAAATATCGTTGTAATTAGGCAAGTTTCCTGGCGGCAACAGTCAAGTCTGGCCACTCTTATAATACGCATATATACATACACAAGAAGAACAGATATGAGACGAAATGCTCTTATATTCAACGACACTTTAAGAGTACCAACCACATCTTTACCATCACACATGGGCTAGGTTCACACCATACATAAAGCGCACTGTCCATCGCCCCACTCCGGCCATACTCACGCACTCTTAAATCTCATGTACCGTTCAAAATCACGCACCGTTTACACATCATTCAATTTTGCAGTACAAATTCTTACGCCATCACACATGGGCTAGGTTCACACCATACATAAAGCGCACTGTCCATCGCCCCACTCCGGCCATACTCACGCACTCTTAAATCTCATGTACCGTTCAAAATCACGCACCGTTTACACATCATTCAATTTTGCAGTACAAATTCTTACGCCGTCCACATAATATACAAACAATATTTTAATATGTACACTAGTATAATAATCACAGGCCATGAAGTTTGAAGACGATGAAGATTACCCAGTGGCTGCTTAACACTCATTCTTAAAACTCCTAAAATTGGATATAATGGGCTCAAACAAACCTCTAGGCTGCTAATTCAATAATTATTCTGCTTAAAAAGGAGTATTTTGTCTTATTTGTTTTTCGGGTTCTTATTTTAATATTAAAAATTTGACATTTTTTTCCTTTTTTTAATCGGGAAAAGAAGATAAGCTAAAATATGTTTATTTGTCTGGAAAATTAATGTGAGTTTATCGATAAGGCTAGCATTATCTTATCAACGGTTTCGTAATACCTAATTTTTATTCGGCGTCATTATTAACATTCTCAAATACCTACTCAATTTTAATGCCAAAACAAATCAATACCATATCTCGCATTTTCATCGTTTTCTTTTTGATCATTGATGATCATTAGAAAAGGGAAAATTTACTTTGTGGAAAAGTTTCAGAGAATATTTGGAAAATAAGACGAAGCTGCCTTTATTTTACTCATTTCTGCGTATTAACTTTGCACCCGCATTTTTACGATATCCAGAGATTTATAATGCAAGTACAAATGCATTAAAAATGAAGTAAGATTTGGTGCTTTCCCGGCGTATCTGCTTGATGAAGTTCTCTCGAGTCTTCCACCGGGTCAGGGGTTCCATGTTGGCCTACAGGCCAACAGAACAGAATGCCTACAGAAGGCCAACATGGAACCCCTGACCCAGTAGTATTAAAAATGATTGGTTTACCACCATTGCAACCGATCTGGATAAGAAAGTAGGATGGCCAGTCTTTGAGGACTGAATTTATTTAAGGATATAAGGAAAAAAGAGTGTGGTAAAAATCCCTGCCTTAATAGGAATACTGAATAAATAATTTCTCGATAGTGAATTAAAATACTAAATAAAGAGATAAAATTTGGAAAGATAAGATTAGAAATTGTAAAAACAGAATAGTACCAGGATCAATTTCATTATTTCGCAGTTTCTGGGATCAAAGAAAAGAAAATTTTCGCAACTGTAAGACATGATGGGAGCAAAAATTTAAGGGAATGATTTCCCCGCGGCCGTGAAGAAAATTACAAGAACGCAGCAAAAATGATTTAATTAAAGAGACCCATGGTAAAGGCAGCCGAGAAACTTGGAAATAGCATACAATATTAGCCAAGTAATTGAGTTGGTGGTGAGCCGGTGAAATTTAATAGTGTGAAGCTAATTTTTTGGTGTACGTGATTAATAATGCGGGAAAAATAGGGGAAGCTGTAAATAGGCACCCATTTATTCTCTGGTGAGCATAAAATAATATCCTGTTAGACCAAGACTTGCTCAAAAGATTGGAAAATTATAATAGAATGGCAAAAGGACGTGAAGGAATTTAATTAAAAAAGATTTCATTCTCTCGAGAAAAGGGATGGTTACATGCATGCGTATAAGGGATTATTATTTGTGTATGAAATATTAAGGAAAGAAATATGCCTGAATAATAACCCGCAAAAATATATTTACTTTACGTAATATGTTGTATTTTTAGAAGTTCATTAAATATGTCATTCACTTCGGTTTTCGGTGTATTTCTGACCGGCATTATTATATGTATGTATAATATTTTTTTTAATTGGAAAAATTTTAAAAATGCTGACATATTTTGCAGAGACTACCAGTAACAAATATTTATTTGATACTCAAATTCGAATTTTATTAAATAATTTGTTTTAAATAAAGCTTTCTGTAAACAGTGTACCTACTGGATTGCCACTCTTTAGATATGGAAACTTAAACCAAGTAATATGCGAAATAAAATGCTACCTTGAATTTTATTTTGATATTACAATGACACTAGAATCTTGCTCTGACTTCGAAAATAGTAGGTATTTATTTTTTGAACCATTAACTGAGGAAATGGAGTTTATTTTATAGAGAATTTAAACCGGTATTAAGGTCAGTATTTGATGACCAGGATGCAAGGGGTTGGTTAGGACAGAGGAATAGTTTCACTAAGAGAATAGATATTTGGGCCTCGTAAAATATGTGTGGATTACAAAGGGGCGTGTAAATGGTACCAGAGAAAGTCCTGTTGTATGGTGGGCCAAGGGAAGGAACACCGCCGGAAAATCCGGAATGGGTACAAGGGCCATATCTTATTTAAAAAGAAAATCAAGTTCAGAAGTTTTAGCCGCCATTGCAGATCAAATGCATCGAGTTCCTCATTACATATATATAAGCGTAAAAAGAACTTACTCTGATGATGCTTTACAAGATTTTTTGCTGAGTCATGAGAAATTCATATTTAGTGTAACTCAACCCGGGACATGAAAATTGAGTAAGCGGTGATGCAGTAATACAAGTATTTTCTGTATTTTCTATCCTTCAAATAAAGCGTAGTCAAAGTTTAGATTTAAAAACAGGGAGTTACTATAAAATATATATGGATGCAACTTTATGCATGAAAATATGAACTAAGTTCATTGTTCTCTCGTGTAATGTTCGTTCATATTTAATTGACAGCGCACAGGAAGACAGATAGCGAATAACACATTTTAAATGATTCTCTGTTAGTCACTATTATCAGGATAATACTATAGAACTCGATGTGTGAGACAAACGCTATACCGTATCGAGGTCGGTTCAAAAAGTGCCCGAAATTTTTTATTGCATACACTACTTCACTAACTAATTATTTGTCAGTGTCCCCTTAAATTGGTCACCTCCCTAACGTACACATATATCTCAACCGTGGTCTTTACTTTTTTAAACAGTCATTGAACGCTTCTTTCGAAATGCTTATAGGCTCTTTCATCGAATATTATCTGCCTCTGGAACGGTGGCAAATCTTTTTCCTTAGTGCAGGGTTTTTATTTTGGGGAACAGAAAAAATTTGCATGGGGTCAGGTCTGCTGAGGAGAGTGGGTGGGGAAGCACAGCGATCTTATTTTTGGTTTAAAACTCATGAGTTCTGCGAAACGAATGAACCAGCGCCAGGTGACTTGGTGATAAAACCAGTCGCCGCTCTTCCAAAGTTTGGGCCGTTTTCAACTGATTCCCTTTCTTAGGCATTTCGTAATTCCCATGTAATTCTCCGTGTTAACTGCCTGGCCATCAGGCAGGTATTCGTGCTTCACAACCCCCTTTGTATCGAAAACCAACATCACCTTGACATTCGAGCGAACTTCTCTTTTTGGGGGCTAGGGTATGTTTCACCAATCCGTTGTGACGATTGAACTTCTTTTTTGATGTCATATCCATAAGCCCATTCCTCACCTGCTATGATCCTGGAAAAGAAGGTTTCATCTTCTCCAGCTCTATCAAACCTACGAAACAGACTTGAACTTGTTGTTGTTTATGGCCCGCTATCATTAGGTGAGGCACGAATTTGGTGGCAACTCGGTGAATCCTTAACTTTTCAGTCAGGAATCCATAGCATGAACCAATCGGGATGCCGAACTCTTCTGTGAGTTTCCTGATAGTTTAAACTCAATTTACCCACGCTCTCTCCGGTCTCTCCCGCAGGAGACAAGAAGCGCCAACCATC
This sequence comes from Hetaerina americana, assembly GCF_022747635.1. Classification (NCBI taxonomy): domain Eukaryota; kingdom Metazoa; phylum Arthropoda; class Insecta; order Odonata; family Calopterygidae; genus Hetaerina; species Hetaerina americana. Next base: position 79,641,199 of record NW_027286985.1, on the reverse strand, counting down.
CTTGTTCTCCCCCCTTTCTCTTCCCCGAGTCCTCGCAGGTCTCTCTAGATGGAGTCCAGGTTGCGTTTCCCCGCGTCTATCCTACCTGCGCTCTGACCTCACTGACAGGCCCGTTCAATTAGTAAGTTACCCTTATAATTCAATTGGTAGTATAAATTGATTGACCACTCAACCACTGGTGTATTCACTCAGGTGCACTGAACTCAGTGTCTACTACCGCTAAGACATACTGGTGTCAGGTATACTGGGTCCTAGTTGTCAAGGAGAAACTAATTTTCATACTGCTAAAATCAGAAGGTATTATCATGTCATTTTTCGGGTTTATTGGTGTTATAAGGACAATGCCGATAGCAGTTACGTGGAAATCTTCATTAAAATTCTGTGGTTGCAAGTTTATGCGGTCCTAAAGACGGATATAAAACTCAGTAAGGCTTCGCCAACTGTTCAGATTCCATACACTACCGCCGGAAACTCACCCGCGAATAGTTCATGTTCGCTGAGTTGAATAATTAACTATAACTATTCCAGTTAAGCTCCAACCTAGTATTTTAACCATGGATCTGTCAAACTAGGGCACGCGGATAAACACCGATCATTTTCCCTTTGCCTTTTGGGAGAGAAAATATGCAAGGCTGCCAGGACCTAATAAACTTCTCCCAAGGCATCAATACAATAGAAATTGCGAAGCAGAGTGAAAATACGTCCAGAGCTGAACAACCCACCTTCTTGGGTAATCAAATACACTTACTTCTTAATTTTAATGGGGATCACGACGTCCATGTCGATGATATTTTTAATTCCCTCCGAAGAGTTAGCCACTTGAGTGCTTGGAGTGAACACAAAACCTTAGGGGCTACTCTCTTACGCCTAAGTGGTACCACTGCAGAATTCGTTCAATCCTACCCTCATGTTTTCGATTCCTATGAAAATTTTTGCATCTTGCACCAAATGCACGCTATGCAAACGAATAACTTCCGGGGCGACTGGCAGGCGCGAAACAGAAACAACGTACGACCTTGCTACTATTGCCAAGAGGCAGGTTACTTTGCCCGTTTTTGTCCCTCATTGGTGATGTGTGGCCTTTGTTAACAATTAGGCCACCGCCCGGTCACCTGTCCTGAGCAAGCAGGAAAATTCGTTTCGGGAAACGCGCGCCTCCCGACCGAAATGTGGGGGAAGAATTAGTTCTTTTGCTAACACCGGAAGCTGGCATGACGGTAAGAGTAGAGACAATTGGGAAGATACGCCATTATCTTGTGAATACTGGTGCATCCTTAAGTATTGTTCATAGCAAAATTTTTCTCCTCGCGCACCTTAAATTATACGGGTACTCTAAACTGGTTAGAAGCATATCAGGCCACGTTTTTAAGAGCTTAGGTCAGTATCACATCCAGTTTTGTATTGACCACAGATTTTATCCACACGGCGCTCTTATCACTGACCTTGGTCACATAAATTATGACGGTATACTTGGATTAGACTTAATGATCAAATATGGGAGTAGCAATCGTTTCGAGGAATTCAAAATGGAAATATCCAAGGGTCGTGAAATGAAATTAGAATCAGCTATGGCTGAGAGACAACTCTCAGAAATTACGACCGAGGAACCTTTGGAGACGATGATGATTCATGCTCAACATCCGATATCAGCAACCTTACTAAAAGGAATCATGGATTTTCCACCCTTGCATTATATTTACATAATAGTATTAGTGAGGAATGCGAGAAGAATAGTACCACGTGTGACAAATTGCTTGATTGGGAAAGGGGCAAAGATTTGAAGGTATCATCAGCTACGAAAGACTGCAGTTCACGGGGCTGACGATTTTTCAAATGAGACCACCTTCCCCGGCGTGTCGGATGACAAATAGACCTTTACGCCTAGCACAGACAACAATCGCGGGACATAAGAAGAGTTTGTTTGTACGCGACAAGTTGAGTTATTAGAAGCCACGGTGATATAAAACAGTAAGGTTCATCCTTGTTCAGTGGTATTACCTTGGACCAAAATCCATGGTTGCCTTGGGAAGGATATAATGATCCAAACGGGTGGAGAAGGAATAATCATGTTGCCGACTCTGGTCAATGTCGCACCCGATGGGTCTTTGCCTCTTTTGATTTGTAATTTGGAGGCGGCGCCCCGCTTGTTAAGCACTGTATTAATATAAATGACAATATGCCCATAAAAAGATCCCCGTACCGTGTTCTGCATTCGCAGAGAAAAAAATCAAAAGAACGGTTCAATAAATGCTTGACGAAGGAGTCATTTCACATTCTAAATGCCCGTCTACTTCACCATTGATTATGGTTAGAAAAAACCTATAGATGGAGAGCGTATTACCTATAGGCCCTGTATTGACTATCGTGTCCTAAATAACGTCATTCAAAAGGAAGTATTTCCCCTACCGAATATGGACAAAACCTTTGACCAACTTGGTTGCAATAAACATTTCAGTTGTTTACACTTGAGCCAAGGTTATTGGCAAGTAGAAATGGAGGAAAATAGCAGGAAGTATCCTGCGTTAAATACGCCAGACGGACACTATGAGTGCAATAGAATAGCCTTCGACTTTACGGGAGCGCCCTCAACCTTTATGCCCTAAATGATGACAGCGTTCGAAGAGCTTGTCAATCGAGGAGTTCTTTTTTATGTCGATAGCATATTACGATTTGATACCGCGATAGATCTTTGCTGGTCTAAGGGAGATTTTTATAAGACTATGAGGAGAAAACTTGAAATTAGAACCTAAAAATGTAAAATTTTAAGAAAGGTATGAAATTTCTGAGACACATCTCCTGATGGGTTAGATCATGATGACAACCAACTCCGAGCAATTAGAACCTTTCTGGTGCCCCGAGATAGTAAAAAATTCCAATCGTTTCTCTGGTTAGCCGGATACTATAGGAAATGTATTAAACTCTTTACGCAGATTTTGACACCACTCACGAAACTAAAGGCCAAACATGTTTAATTCCCTCGGGAAGTGGAGCAAAGGAAATCTTTGGAACGTCACGCGATCACCTTACTAGTGCCGATATTGCGTTCACCAGATTTATCTAGAGAGTTCATTTAAATACCGATGCCACACATGGAGAAGGTGACGTGCTGTCGCAGGAATTTGACGATGGAGAGCATATTATTGCTTGCTCGAGTAAGCTACTAACACGTCAACAACGAATCTACTTAGCCACAATTGGAATGTTTAGGCGTAGCCCTATCAGTAAAAAAATCCCAAGTATACCTGCTAGGTAAGGTTTTCACACTTGTTATCGATCTACGCCCGCTCCGACGGTTGCTCACTCTTTCCGAGCCGAGACTCAGGCTCGCCAGATGGATAATGAAACTGACAGGATATTCAATTATGAGTAAATACAGACCAGGGAAAGATATACCGCATGCCGATGCGTACTCAAGCCTACATCAACCGGAGATCCATGCTAAAGAAAGGGACCCAGAATTCGAGTCGGTTGAGGGCATGAATAGAATCGCGAAAGAGCTGACAACCTGCGCTGACATTCAGCCATTTTTGAAATGAGCCAGGAACACGATTCCATCTACTTTATCAGCAAACCAGAGGTTTTTTTTAAATTTCACACGAAAACCCCCTCCCCTCGTTATACAATTTGTGCACCAGCCAGTATGAGAAGCCATATAATGCGTAGATGCCACGACAATCCAATGGCAGGATATTCAGGTCTGGATAGAAGAGTACATGTCAACGAGCGATATTTTAATTGGTCCGAATCATACACAGAAACCCATAATTACATCGAAAATTATATTCAGTGCAAAAAATGGAAGGCCGTCAAGGACCAAATGCCGCTCCAAGCAGTTGCAGAAGCTTCATCACCCTTTGAGAAAATCGCACTAGACATAGTCGGTCCCCTAAGAGAATCCAAAAATGGTAATCGTTATATAGTATACTCTCCTGTCAGGATTATATAACCCATTACCCGGAGGCCATTGTAATCCCCGACCAACCTGCTTAAACGGTGACCCCAAACTTCGTGGAACATGTAATATACCGGCATGGCGTTCCCAAGTTTCTACTCACAGACAGAGGAAGTAAATTCGCTTACAAATCAATGCAAACTGTATGTTCCATTCAGAAGATTAAATCAATACTAAAATCACCCTATAATCCTGCCGCAAATGGTATGTTGGAGAAAGCTCATGAATCCTTTTCCACAATTTTATCCCATTACGTCAGCCTAGACAAATCAGATTGGGATGAGCAACTCAATTTCGCATCATTTGTGCACTTCTCCAAGGTGGATTGGCTCTTACAAGGCGATAACAGTTAGAAGCCCTGTCGCATTTGATATTAAGGGCATTAAGAGTGGTAAAATTCTAACCGCACACCATAGAAATCTGTTAACCTTAACATCCGCTCCTGACCCTTCACCCATTTTTCTTGGGGATTAATCCGACGGTCAGGTCAATTAGGTTGATAACCACGCGGGTATCCAGATAAGGACTGAAGGTTCGTCACCACCGTATACGAGCGCTCCCGATCCAAACACCAGTCCCTCGTCCGTTCAAGTTCAACGCGATATCGATGGCAAACATATCCTTTCGGCTTTGACTGAAATTTATAATTTAGGAACGTCCTTGATCCCGAAATAGCGATCGACCCCCTGTATAAGGTGAACATAACTTTTTGAGGACCATTATTTCAATTTAGACAATCGTTCCGAAAACCTGCAACCCTTGTTAATCGCAATTGTAACATTCGATACGCACGATGTCCCTGCGATATCTGCTTCCGATATCGAAGCTAAAGCGAAGTTACTTTCACCAACAAGTGGGGTGATCCAACGTACTCACTATACGTTGGTATCACTGCCATTTGTACGATTGTATTATCTGTAGCACTACTTCTTCTCTGTGTTTGTTTGGAGGGGAGGAAAAATGTTATCACTTCACCAGATGTAACCCCTCCCTGTGAGAATACTCCGATTAGGGAAACTAATGTAGCGATTCCACTGTGAGTGTAATTAATATCCCTCAAGTGAACAACGACACCTCGCAAGCTACTTTTATTCATGTGCCACTCTTTTCAGACTTAAGTAATAAAGTGAATGAGCGATGTCAGTGATTTATTATCATACTCTTGCTCGCCAGTATTCCTGCCAGTGTCTTGCTACTAAGTGATTAATAAGTGATTGTACGTAAAGTAAATAGTAAAATCATTAGGGATAATATTGCATTCGTGTGACTTACCATGTGGCTACTAAGCAACTAAGTATGCTCTATAATTAAATATTTGGGATTATATTCTACATATGTATGTGGTCAGTATACTTTTTGTAAGAATTCTTGTCTTACATGTATTTGAAATGAGTGTTCCTTGCGACGAAGTACGTTAGACGGGTTACACATTTTTAGAAACCGGGGTCAGGTCGCCGGGCAACACCGAAAACCAACAACCTGGCATGAGGTGGACGCCAGCCAGCTCTATCAAGAATTAGTCACCCGGCCTTCCCAATCAACCTCCCGCTACACCATAGCCTACTCCGTCGTTCGGGCAATGAACGAGGTTGCCCTTTGTACCCGGGCCAGGCATGATAAGCTCGCGGGTCTGAGTGTCGGAACCTTGTTCTTCCTTTGCCTTCCCCGTGCTCTCTCCGGTCTCTCTCGTAGGAGACCAGAAACGCCAACCATCCCTGTTCTCCCTCCCCTTCTCTCCCCCGTGTCCTCGCCGGTCTTTCTAGAAGGAGTCCAGGTTGCGTGGCCCTCGTGCCTATCCTACCTGCGCTCTGACCTCACCAACAAATGCCCTCTCAATTAGTAAGTTACCCGTATAATTAAATTGGTAGTAATAAATGATTGAACACTCAACCACTCAGGTGCTTGGCCTATGTCACGTCTACTCCTATGGCATCTCGATGTGGTGGTTTTCAGTCGAATTCGATGATATTTCGTAACTCTCGTCGTCTCCCAACACTTGCCTCCCCTTTTTGAACCTGTTAAACGACTCATAACACTTGGTACGTTTCATAGCAACCTTATTTTAAGTTTTTGTAATCAACTCAAACGTTTTCGCCAAGGATTTGCGTAGTTTTGCGCAGAAATGCACAGAAAAACGCTACTCCTTCGAAGTGATAATTTTCTCGGATCCAATTTTTCGCCACACTTCACGAAAGCAACTTCACGTAAACTGTTTTAACTGATCAACAAAATAAGATATCAACAAAAAGGTAGAAGATCGTTGTTTAAGAAGTTTCTGCGGACACAACACCATTACGCGGATAAAAATAATTAAGTGGAGGGGCGCTATTCAAAAAAGTTCCGGAACCTCTTGAACAGATTTTGTATTTTCCACCGTTTCTTTACACATTTTTGAAACCCTCTATGTTGTGAATTACTTTGCTACTATTAATTAATCTACTTGAATATCATGGCACATATGTTTAGTAGCATACTTCCAAAATTTATTTATGCGTTGATACATACTTACTGAAAAAATAGTGCTGTTATCTCTCAGTTTTTCATTCAAAATTAATATATTTCAACACCTTATTGTATGTAACACCTTATTTTATCTCTCTCACACAGTTCACCTGCCATTCTTCATTTATCTCATCTATTTTCTCAAATACGTGTATTTTGTAATAGCTCATTACACAAACGTAATCATCTTTATTAGTATTTCTATTCAAATATTAATTGAGTGAAGCCCTTGACTCATCCCTTTCAAATTCTCTCACATAATCACCTAGATATTCGATCTAACACCTTTCTTTCTTTATCAGCGAGCGTACTTTTCTCTAGAATTGTTTGGCAGCCATTTTACTGCTGTTAAATTGTAAAATATTCATAGTGTCTTGGTGTTTACTAAAAGCAGCTAGTCCTCCTTTATCGCGCACTTGTTTTCTTTTCTTCCTCTTTTACACGCATCTGTTTGATTTTTTTTTAGTTTTTTGATGTTTAGCATTCTCCATATGCACCGCTTTGCGATGGATCATATCCTTCCCTGACCATATTTTTCAGCAATGATCTGATATTTCTTAACTGTAGATTTTTATGCTCCAAATGAGTTAACGTAATACTTTCTTGTTTTAACCTGTTTTCTTTGAACAAAATGAGTCCCCACTTAACTTGGACTAACCTCTGGATATTATACGTATTTTAGCCTCTCTCAAGTGTTACCCAAATTTCTAAATTTTACTCCATATTACTCCATTTGACAATTTCAGAGGCTTTGACCTAAATCCAAAAATATATGATTTGAACGCGGATCTCTTTTCTATTCCTCCGAACGCATTCTTGGCAAAATTAGACCTGACTAGTGCTTTCTATCAACTTCAAATCCATGTACAACACTGGAAATTTTACGGAATCAAGTATGGCAATAGCACTTATGCGTTCACTCGGCTCCCTATGGGGCACCCTCTCTCCCCTGCCATATTGCAACGATGGGCGGAAGATTGTACAAATATCGTGAGCAAACATTTTCAGGTCAACATCATATGTTATTTAGACGATTGGCTCATCTACGCGCAACATAGATTTTGCCCCTTCACGATCATCAGTTATCTAGACAAAGAATTCGGGGTACAAATTAATATGTCTAAGAGCATTACGACATTAACTAAATCCTTGAAATACCTAGGGGTAATCATCGATACGGAAGACAACACTGTGCAATTGACTAACAGTGCGCGGAAAAGAGTTTACAGTGTAATACCTTTAATTCCCCGGTTACGTGCAGTGGACATACCCAAGGCAGCAGGCTATTTGGCCTGGGTTTGTTGGATACTAAGACTACCAACCTTCCTCATCAACCATGTGTTTAGACGTGACATCACTTGGTGGAACGAGTTGCAAACGAGCGAAATATTTAATAGAAAAGTGGCCCTACCACGGGCAACAGAAGACACCAACATCTCCCAATCCTTTCCCATCCCTAAGCTTTCATCTATCAACGCGTGTGAGGCATACGCCGCCTTAAAGGGCCTCGAAATGACTTTTGACTTATTAAGAGAGTTTAGACTATTTAACATATGTATAAATATGAAGGTGGACAATTCCACCGCTGTGTATTCATTGCAAAAAGGACGTGGTATTATTTTCGCTCTAAATCATATTCTCATAAACATGTATATGTCTTTGTTAATAAAGGAAAATCAGTCACATGCAGTGACCTGGTCACTGATTCCAACGCACGCCAATCTGGCCGATGCGCCCTCACGGGCCGTGCCTCCTACACCCTAAATATGCGGAATCGCGCCATCTTGACGGCTTTCGTATATAAGGGCGGACGCGCGGCCATTCGAGGTCGGTCCAGATAAATAGAAAATTGGCAAAACAAGCGAAAGAGTCAGTGGCCAGCAGCAGCAAATCCTGAGACATTTGATGGTTTTCCCTTTATTCTCTGTTCTGCATGAATCAAAATTAGTTGTTGGCCTATCTAAAATTTTATCTCTATTTTTCATGGATGTTCATGCTGCATTTTTATGTTTATTCTACGTTCATTTGCATGCATCCATGTTAGATGCATGCAACTATAGACATAAATTTCAGCGCTCATCTCATATTTCGGTCCCCAATTTCTTCTTTATTTTAATTTTGCGCTTATTATAAAGTCTAATAATACTTTTAGGGCTGCAAACATGAGAAGGAATATATCAATTTTTTTTAAATTTTGATTTAACCATATATAACCTAATCATCACAATTGTCAGTTGGCTATTAAATCGTCATCTTTGCAGATATATACATTTGATGGCTCTGTAATGACTTTTAAATAATTGAATCATTAAATGGTCGATTATCTCACTTTTATTAGGGTGTAAACACCAACTTGTTGCTACAGAACAGTCAATCATTCTTCTTCTTTAACTTATTTCAGGTCGGTTCCTTACATGTTGATATAATCCGAGTTAGAAATTTATTAGCTCTACGTATCACTTGTAGTTGAAGTGGGTTAAGGAATACCTTCACAATGGTTTAAAACTTACGTTCAACTAACCAGCGGTTTCGGGGGAAGAGAACTTGGGCGGTCGCTGAATTTCTCCCTTTCACCACCCCATTCATTCCGCGTCTGCTCAAGTCTCCCCACCATTCAAACAAGCTCCTATTTTTTTCCATCTGTTATGGAGAGAATAATGCACTTCGGCATCCGTCGAGATTGACGCTTCCTCCATATGGGAGTCTCTTTTAAAATTATCCAAACCATGACTCACGCAAGGTCTTCCCAACCTCCAACTTCCCTTCCCCTTGGAGATTGGCTGACTTCCTGGAGAAGTTGAAGCTCTGAGGGGGTTGTACATACCTGTACACTCAAAAACTGCACACTCTGCTGCTGACCGTGTTCCAGTCCTCACTCCCACTTTTTACCCCCCTCCCTTCCACTCTTTTTCGTACATTTTTAATGGATTACAGTACGTGAGCGAGATCCACCGCTACTCGGGAAGGGGGCGGGGAAGGAAGAGTGAGGTTTTTGGAGGAATAGGCTGAGCCGAGTGGTCTAAAAGTAGGTCAAGTTAAATGAGCTCATTTTTTGGGGAAAGCATAAGTACGATATTTGGCAGTTTGGCACAGCCAATTTTCTTAATGGGTTCACTTACCCCTCTCGGAGAAAGTCACCATTCCTGTTCCATTTTCGAAAGATACGAATATGGTTACCTCATTTTGGGGGGATGGAATGATCCCAGTTGGTGTTGAGGCTTATCTACGTTTGACTATTCCATCAAGGTCGATGTCTACCATTTGGCTATGACTTTCTTTTGTTATAACTATGAAACGGTTTTAAAAATAACCGCACCATTGAAACACTAAATGTACCATGTCTAATAATACTCTACCTTCTGACTTTGTGAAAGAAGAATACTAGGTAATTTACACGACTTCTTCATTGCTGCAACTAGTTTCAACGGATAGATATCATCTTGAGGTACCTGAAGATGACACTTGTGTGTTGAAACTAGCTTTACCCAATAAAATATTTTGTGGTAAATAACTTATGTCCTTTGTTAATTAGAAAACGAATTTCATCGTTGTTAACCCTGATACCATCAAGTGTTGATTTCATTTTACAAAGCTGTTGTTTGGTCCCACATACCTACCGAAATAACTTCCTTTTAATCGCGCGGCCAACATGATTATGTTATCCATACTAAAAAGAAAGACTCGTACTTTTCCACAGATTTTATTATGCATATTTTTAGTATGGATACTAAATACTTCCACGAAGTGAAGCCTGAAACAATAGAATATGATGATGTTAGTTTGAAAGTCATATCACACGATCGTCAAAAATTGAAAACTACTTGTTAGGCTCAGGTAATAGGTGAAAACCGAGTGGGAGAAGCAAGAATTTGAATCATCGTCTCAAGGTCGAAAATTTTGAGCTCTTAAGCAAGGACAGACGATGGGTGAAAAATTCACTATGAAATTACCTAAATAAATTCATGTAAAGTCTACCATTCGATGTGGGCACTGTCAAGAAAAGACGGATCTATATCTCACTAAAAAAATAGAAAAGTCTCAAGTTTTAGGTTATGACGGAACTTAATGCCCTCTTAACAATTTGATTCCCATTTCCCTATACATCCATACTTCTTCCGCCTCTATTAAAATTGATAAAGCACTGTCTTTTGCTACTGAAATATATTTTTACTTTCCTTGGTTCTTCTAATTCACCAATTAATTTCTAGGAGTACACTTTCCTCTTCAACAATTATCTTATATTCGTATTTTTTTGGTGATTCGACTTCAGTTGATTGTACTTAAAGGCCAAATCGGCGTTATCTGTTGCCACACACACTTTAAAATATGCTACCTGTAGTGAATTTCTTTTCTCCAAACTTGAGAGTATTATACGAAAAGAAAGAAAAAATCTCATGATTTATCACATAAAAATTTCATAAGCATTTGCTTGCAAAGTTCATTATAAGAAATCATCTGATAATAAATAATTCGTATGTTTTCTTTCCATTGGCTAAAGAAGCGTTACACTATCACTATATTGCCATTTTAGAGTAAGACAAGTTTCCGGTGGACAGCAACAGCGAGATGTTCCCGTTTATTTTGCTCATAGATCGATGGCAGGATATTTTTTCTGCATTTTTCTGACCCGTTCAGTTTAAGTACGAAATATACCAAAAGACGGGACAATGTGTGCGAAGAATGTGTTAAGTTTTTTAATCTCTTTTAGATTACTCTCCAGGGATTTCAACTTGCTTGTCAATTTGGAGAATGATTGCTAGCGGAGCGAGGGGTCATATTCTTCTTTTTAGCAAAGAGAAATGAGATTCATTATTCTTTTTGATAACGTTCAGAAGGTTATTTTTTTCTAATTCACGTAGGTGGCTTTGATGATCTCCTGAAATACATACTTTTAATGTGTATTGCAAATTTGATCAAGTAAATATTCTTAGAAATAGGTCTTCACTTAATAACCTTTGATTGTTTAATTTCAACAAATTTTGCAAATTTTGCAAATACCATATAGTATAAAGTTGTATATTTTTGCCTTCATTTGCAAAAATAAACCAATTCTTTATCACTTGGAGATTATGAGTAATTCAGACAAAAGCCCTGAAGTAAACTATTTAACTGGGGTTATTCATAATTATGGCTTTACAAAAAGTGAGATATTGTAAGTAATTTCCATTAGTTTTGCGTGGGAATTCTCCTATTATTTGTTATAAGTATATTGTATTGCCCTTGTAATTGCGATGCCTAATTATAAACGGAAATGCTACTTCAGTTTCCTTTGCTATTCAAACTTTTATTTAGCATTAGCTTGGCTTAATCCACTAATATTGACCAAATAAATATAGTAATGAGAATACAATAACATGATGATGTCACGAAATTTAAATTTAATTTGGCCATTTGATTTGAGAAAATTACGTCTTCAGATTCCGGTAAATTGAATATTTTAGAAGCGTGTTATGATAAGATTAATTATTTATTCCGGCTGCTTCAACGTTGAAGCCACCAAGGTGCAAGTATTCAAAATGAAGAACTTTTGATCCATGCTCAAAAGTTAACTAGTTCCACTGATAATCCTCCTCACTCCTCATGTACCAAGATGAATTACCCTGTGAAAACTTCCGTAGTTACTCTGTGGACTGTATGGGGAAGTTAGAAATAATATTCTGGATCCTAAATGCAGAATTCTTTGGTGATTACCGCGGTTTTCAAAGAGAATTTTGAATTCTCTTTTGTATTATTGAACGTAGATGGAGTTTTTCACTGGTAAACTAAAGTATGCGCAATGAGTGTATTGTATATATATATGATATTTTAATAATAAAACTTTATTGTGATTAAAGCATTATTTATATCCGTAATATTTTCACTCTTTTAGAAAACACGTTTTAGGAAACGTAAAAAATGTACCAAATGCACAAATTATTCCAAAATATAGTATCATTGCATGTTCTTTAAATGAAGATTCTTAATATAAAACATAACTTATGTTACGGAATTAATTATGTTCTTAATGTCAACTGATTATTTTACCTATTCGAACAGAAGTCCAAGGTAATAATGCTTGTCAACATAATACCTTTCTCTCATTGATATATCTCAATGACATATTATTAAGTAATGAGATCTGGACTTGCGCTGAAAGACAAATGTTTTTTACTTTAATTTATGGGAAACCCATAGATCATAATTAGAGAGCCTGAGTATCCCCTGGGGTGTAACATTGCTGCGAGCAATCGTAATGGTCGACCAATTCCTCATTCATGCCCCAGGGGAATCATCAATCCTCGATAATTCGACGGAAATCCCCGATGAATTATACCAGGGGTTAATGCGAGACGGTAAAAGTAGATAATCGAAATAGAACGTAGATTCCCTGCGTTAACACTATTAAAAAAATTGGGTCACCAGATGTGGCAGGTAGGTAATTATTCAGGTTAAAATTCATTTTGAAAGCGGCAGGCGCTTGACATAGAGACAAGATAAAACTGAAAAACTGAATTGATGTGCCTCTTCGGCTGTATCTACGTAAGTGGTTTCCGTACCATTGGGAATCAAATTTAATGAACTGTTAATAAGAGACAATGGTCAAGTAACCCATTACGAGCCCTTATTGCATTTTAAATGTATAGGCACACTGTACGATAAATAATTAAGGGAAGAAACTTGGAATATTATGAAGCCAATATCCTAAAGGGTACCCCAAGTTATTTTTATAGTTGGTATTTATAATTATGGTAAAAATTAGAATTGTAAAGAGCCAAAGAATATTTGCCTAACTAAAGAAATCCTATTTATATGTGCATTACATTTCAAATCCTACTGTTCATAAGTTATTCGATATGGAGTAAAATTTTGTAAAAAATATATTTAATCGCAAATGTAGCTGGAAATGCTAATAACGATAAATACTAGAAATATGAAAACCATAATAGAATAATTTATAAATAATGCGCAAGTTTTATCATATTTGCGGCTTGCTTAAATTCAAGGGTGTATGTGCCTATCACGCACTATGTATGCTTGCCAACAAATTATTTTGGTATTAATTTGTAATTTATCCTTCGCGAGTTAAGATGCATATTATCACTTTAAGAATTTTTTCGCATTTACTTTAACCTCGTCCCTGAAAAACTAAGGCATTTGGCCAATCGAGTAACTTGTATAGAAAAATTAACTTTAACATACATTAACTTGTTCATGCATTTTTTACGCTCTCAAAAACATAAGAGGACAAGTTTAAGCCACAAGTCTTGACAAATTCTTTTTTTTTTGTCTCACGTTTGTCCTCAAATTCAAGAAAACTTTAAACAAACTCCGATTGAGAAGACCAAACTGTTTTTTATTAGATATCTACAAACGGGGACTTTTTTCTGAGTTCATTTCTGAAGTAGCAAAACCGTACACCGTGCCTCAAAACTGGTGCTGTATGCATATCAAATTCAAGACAGAGGAAAATGAAGATATATTTTACAAAATAAACTTAATACAGAATACCAGAATATGGGAACCATACCTCTGTCAAAGGATACTGATGACTTCCTCTGAGTATAATTATTGTATCCCATTACATCAATTGGGATATTTCTGTCATAATATTATCATTTTCAAGTGCATTTCATAAAGGTAGTGAAGATTTTAACAAATGCGGTGGAAAAATATTTTTGAAATGATATAAAACCATTGAATGATTTTTAAATGCATGAGAATAGCCAAAAACTCCCAGAGCTCTGTGCCAAAAAGCAAAATAGGTAAATGTGGAGGGAAAAAAATTGAAAAGCCATGGTTCTCACTGGTACTTATCAGAATGCTGTCAGAATATACGCGATATTAGAGAATAAACATCTGTTTTTTATATTTAAATATTTTCTGGTCAGAATAAAGTTCTGCGTATATACCGCCATCTAGTGATTTTTTCGGAAGTCAAGCTAGTCATTTTTTGATTCAGCAGTTTTCCTGTTGGTGAATAAAGATAATAATTTCCGTAAATGTAGTTGCTCCCACCAGTTTTATAGTCCGCGCTGCGATTGGATTTTTGATCAAAAAAGTCTTCAGCTACCCTTTTACATCGGAAGTTTTATCTGGGCAATCGACCTTTTGTAATGAGTGAAGGAAAGGTTATTCAATTGCGCCCCGACTTCAAAAATGGCCGTATTACTGCGCATTAGGTAGAGCGTAGTGGCAGGACCAGGATCCATACCGATGAAATCGTTCAACAAGTGGACCAAGAACTGCGATCTGAACGGCGATTGACGATTGACTGATAACTTTGCTCTTGTTAGGTGGGCGAAATTTTATTCGATTGCTTCGGGAAAGCTCGGATATTAGAAATTGTGTACAAGGTGGGTACCGCAAATGCTTACTGGCCGACGCAAAGATCCAAGGCTATTTTGAGACGAGCGTTTTTAGGCCGCTTATCCCCGGTCCCAACCAATTACATCACGATTATATCCTCTTCTTACACTTGAAATAGTGGCTTGTTGGTCAAAGTTTCCAAGACGACGATAAACTCAAGACCATCATTTTCAACTAGTTCAATTCCCAGAAGGCAAACGCCCATGCGTAGGGATTACTGGTATAAATTTGCAATACAACTTTAAGGTGCTTAGAAGTGAACGGCAGTTTTGTGGAAAACTAAAGTAGGTTTTTAGGAAACTAAAACCACCAATACAAACTTATAATAATGAATAATTTTCTTACGACCAAAAAGATATTATTTAAAAAATAGCCGTTGTATTAAAAGAATCTAAATGAGTTAGAATCTAAGTAACTTAGGAAACAAGGAAGGAGTATAGTATGACATCGTTTGAACAAATTAAAAACCTTAATGCTTTTTTTAATTTGAAAGATTAAAGTGCTTTAAAAATATAGCACGATTTAATTAATAGAATACAAAATAAAACCCTTTAATTTGGAAGGAAAGAGCTGACGACAGAATCAATTGCTACAATGAATATAACTACATGGAAGAGTTTAAATCTCTCCAGTAACTTGAAATATCATGAAATGGGAAATCATTAGATATACTTATATCTAGGTGAAATAGATATATCTTAAATGGAATTAATGTTAAAAATGAAGCTAATGGGGCAATCCCATTACAAATCGGGGAGCAATATACGAAAGTATTGTGAAATGTTTCACCCTATAGTTCTTGGGCGCGGCCCAGTAAAAAAGCAGACGGTAGTGGAATTGAGGTCTTTAAAAATTTTTATTTGTGTCGGAATCTGGAGTTCAAACGGGCACATCAACTAAAAGGGTGGGATTGCAGACGAAAGGAAAAAACCAGGTGGTGCTCTGAATGCAATTCAGATGCTGATGGAGTGCAGACCCAGTCGACTGGACAATTTTGAGTAGACAAGCATTTTGAGTAGTTCAATAAGTACAGAGAAATGTGGGACATAAGGCCAAAGGAGAATTTTTAGGCGGAAATATTGGGAGGCACTTGCAGGGCTGCTCGATACCTTTAATTATATCTTTATTTTGGAACTTGCCATAACATATGCAAGTTTAAATATTTTTGTCTACCAACTACATGAAAGTTTACTCCATGTCTATTTAAAGCTTTCGGAAATTTATTATAGAACTGAGCCGACATTGTTTATGTATTGCTCGAATTTTATCATAATTTTCTTCAGCTAAGAAGAGAAAATAAAATTTAAATCAGACCATAGATATTTTTAAATTGCAAAACTTCCCGTCTCTTTTATTTCTTTATTGATTTTTGTGAGCATTATACTATGCTATTTTCCTCTCTTTCCAACTCATTTTATGTGTTCCATCTTTCTTGATCATCAGGATTCCGTTATTTAACTGTCAGCATATCTTATTCTTCACCATGCTCCCAACAACTGTCACCTTGTGTTCATCTCCAGAGTATAACATCTCGGAGTTTTTCCTCGATAAATCATTTGCCCTGAAATATTTTCTTTCACCGACCTCTGGTAGATCAAGCAACGATCTTGACATCTCTGTTTTCATATTTTGTTGCTTTATCTTTCACTCTTAATGGTCTCACATTCTCCTGCCTGCTTTACATCAATTCCAATGGGCCGATTTTCCCCATCCAGTAGTTCAGTACGTGGAGTCCATATTGTGGGGTAATTTAACCTCATGCATATTTTAATTTGAACAATTCATGACATCACATTTGTAAATATGATGAATATGTGGTTACATAATGTGTTGAGGCTAAATTTTGGTATCCTATTACTTTCCAAATTAAAGTCATGTGAAAGACATTTGATTCGGTGAACTCCAGCCTCGTCAACAGTTTCCAGAGCATCGGGTGGATGTTCTTTACTTTAAGTTCTGTATGTTCTAAAGAAAATTTTTTTTAGATTAATGTAATAAAATGCGAAGACCTTTTGGCAAAGTTGACCAATATTATTTGGGAATACATTACTCACATTCCAAATTATTAAAATTTAGAGACGATTCATGATCTTGAAATACTAAATTAATTTTTCACATTAATGCTTTGATTAGGATAGTACATAGAATTCAACGAATGCTACTTGGCATATACCATTCAATATATTGTAACTTAAGGTCATATGCATGCAACATGCTGAACTGGTAATTAGATTTAAGTGCATAAATAAATGATAGAATTTTTAAACAATTTTGATGTTAAGGATATCATTATTTATGGGGAGTTTAAGTCGAATAACTTCGAAAAAGGGTTACAGATTAGATCCTGCTTTATAATATACTTTCATATGCTTCGAATTTATTGAGACCAGAAGCGTAATATTATGCATTTAAAAATTACCCTTATAAATATAAATAAGAAAAATTAATTCCTTTGCTAATTGAAAATAATGAATTTGCAAATGGTTTCCAATTTCAAGTTTTGTGTATTTTATGTCATAAAAATTCTTTATTCTTATTTATAAAATGAATAATACTCCAAAATTATATTGTTTAATATTGTCCATTTTCAATTTGCTGAACTCTATTTCACTTCACCAAAGTTTAGTTTAATGTTATGAATAACTCAATAAATAAACTGCATCAAAATATTAGAATATGGGCTAAGATAGAAACACCATTTAGCTACCAAGGAGTCAAAATTACAATTCCTCACTGTTGAATTCATAATTTTCTGGCTCAATATCAGGGAAAGAGGGGCAAAGGAATTTACATTCCAGAAATTCTGTGCAAATAGTGATTACAAACTTCTCTATCTCCGAAAGTTTTATTTCAATTAAGACTTTCGAAATATGTTTCCTGAAATTTCCCTCAGCTCTGTGAAAGTTTTATAACTTTATAAATTAGACACATTCCGCGGGGCCCAAAAGTGCCATTTCCCGGGCCAGAAATTCAACACTTGATAACTGAAAAAGACACTCCATAAAGAATGATATACGCATATTGCTTCGTTTGCCCATGTAGCAGATGTTGAGCTAATACATCATCATAGTTTGACAAATCCTGAAAACTACTAAAAATACAACGACAAAAGAACATTTATGCTGTACGAAAATTTCATAAGTCAGCCAGGAAATGAATTTTTACCCAATTGATATTGTAATTATTTACAAAGGGCTAATAGAATATTGTTTCTCAGCTTTGGCGTAGTTAATTAACTTTCGCGATTAAATTGGCGGCTGTGAACCATCATTGTGAATGTTTTCGCCTTCAGTGTGTAATAATTATTTTAGAAAAGTACAGTAGGGGGATAATTTTTACGGCTATTGAACAAGTGGAGTTAGATAGAACGATAATATACTAGAAGTAAAGTACAAGTGTGCAAAAGTTTTTTTTGAGAACAATGTCATCATTAATAATTTATTCTGGGATTATTTTTCCCGATGCAGAGATATAAGGCCGTCACGCATCACCGCCAGTGTAGTTATGACGGAAAGTCACCGTACTTTGTGTCTAAGAAAGTTTTAACGCATTCACACACAGTAGATGCCTTTCGCCTAGCCGGGAGTCAATTTCACAGGGAGTTAGCTACAACCGATAACAGAATTCTGAATAGTTCATCGTGTGTGCAGGCGTTAACTTAACAAATTAATTTCACTCGATAAATTTGAATAGTTGATGATATAGCATGAGATCCTTGCTCTGGTCACATGCGTTATTCATGCGCATACATTAAACTCCAGAGTTGGCGTCTCCGCGACACTGAATCGGTCTAACCGTGCTCGGGCTAACGTCTTCATTTTCCTTCCCATGCCCATCTTAATAGCCGAGATGTAATTCGCATTTCGGTCTTAGCCACACTACAAACTGCTGAGGTTTCAATTTCAGAGAATTTATAACATTTCGTTATCTTTCATAGTTTTACATAGAAGAGATTTTTAGCAAAAGTTATTTCGAGAGGACATCTACATTGAATTTATAAATGATTAGTTTGTTCTCCGTGACTTGGTCTCCTATCAACAAGGGCAATTCAATTATGATTGGCCATGAATTTACTGGCAGAATTATTTTGCTAAACCATAATTTCCTATAATGTTTGAATGCTTAATATGTGCCGTAAACATGTCATTGATTTTACTCTAGCATTGCGTCAGCGATATCCGTTGAAGCGTTCAATTTGCCATACGTTATTGGAGGTAACAAGTGACAAGCAATAGGTACATTGCATGATATGTTCCTTTATCTTAAACAAGTTGTCTTCCGAAGCATATTTACACGTTAACATATATAAAGTTTATAAATACCTGCGTATGTGTATAAAGATGTGTACATAAATATATATATATATATATATATATATATATATATATATATATATATTTGTACTTTTTTATGTATATAAAAAATATATTATATATATAATATGTATATATATATATATATATATATATATATATAGACACATATAACTTATGTAAAACTTTGATATTTAATTAAATATCAATACATATACTTATATTTTGAGTTGTGTCTATCTCTCCAATATAGAAAGCATCTCATGGTTTTAATAAGCTCTAATATATATCCCCAAAAAAGGGGCATTTCAAATTATCTTTACTCGCTCGTTTCACTCTGTCAATCTGTTCTAACGTGCCGAAATAACGATTCAGTGGCACTTGACAAGTTACCACCTTGTGGGTAATTTTCAATTTTTGAAGGAGGCAATAGACACTGTCTGGACCATGAATCCACCAGGACCTGAACAGAAAGACGCAGAACGGAAAAAATGCCCAACGCGCTGGTGAGTCAGTGTCATAGTTCATAATAATCGACTTCTCCCGGGGATCGAGATGGTGCGGGGGCTAACGTACTGGCTTCCCACCCTGAGGGCGCGGGTTCAAATCCCGGCGGTGTTGAATATTTTTCAGAGGTATCTCGATCCCTACTTGAGGTGCTTTGTGGAGGGCACTTTGAGTGAGTACGGCGTCCGTCGGATGGGACGTTAAGCCGCGGACCCCTTGGCGCCTTTCGTAAAGAGTAGGCTAATGCCGACGCCGGGTTTCTCTCCACCCTTCATCCTTTCCTGTCCATCCCCTATGGCGCAAATGACCTTAGCTGTCGGTCGCCTCCCCTTAAAACTACTACTACTCGACTTCTCCCCATGGCCGCTCGAGGAGTATGGGCTTTCCTAATTTGGGGTAATGGTCAATTTTCTCAATGTCAAAAGGGGTAATGGGATGAAAAAGGCCAGGGACCACTGCACTTAATTTTTCCGCTTTCTCCCTCACACGCTTCTACCCTCTTTCCTCACCTTCTTCCCTCTCTCGTACCTCCTCGCCTCCTTTCGTTGTCTTTCTCCCTCGTCGTTGTCTCCCCCCCAATCCTTGCGTATAGGCGGGGAATTCCTCTTCGACCCGCCTCACGGCGTAACGGCGGAAGAGCAGAGAATGAGAGGACGATTCACGGCATTAATTTCGTCGAAATGAAGTCCTCTACGTCACAAACTCTCCCCCCTCTCTTTCTCCATCTCTCTCTTCTCTCTCCGTTCTCTTACTTGCGCCGTTTTAGATTTGTTTTGGGGAGCCGATCCCTCTCCCGTGCTATCCCTGCGTGTCTTCCACCCTCACCTCTTCTTTGAGACAACCTTCGCGCTTTCTCCCATGCACTCTTACCGTCTACTACCGCCCCTAAATCTCACTCTCCAAGCACACCATTCGGCATTCCCCAAACGCCCTTTCCGTTCCAACTCGCCGGAAACGACCCCCCTCTCTCGAAATAAAAACATATCTCCCCCCACCTTCCTCTGTCCACTAAAAACTCAGCAATGCTAACTTTTGCGAGTCCCAGACACACTCCCTTCCCTCGCTCCCGGCGCCCCTTTTGCTCGCGGACCCGGCCCATACTTCACTTCACACTTCGTCCCTCGAGGCTCTCCGCCCCGTGCCAGCCATCTCTCCGGGATTCCTTCTCGAGGACGGTGAAATGGAAAGGAAAAGGCTTGAAAGTGAGTTTAGGAGTTAGAGGACGGGACAGGTGGAGGGAAGGGGTAGAGGGAAAAAGAGAGAGAGACTCAGTGAGAGCGAGGGGTGGGAATATAGAATAGAGAGTGTATGATGTAAAAGTCGAGAAGGTGCGGAGTGGAGAGGGTTGAAGCGACCCCCCTCCGGGGAATATCCTCAGTCCCCCCGGCAGGATACACCTCGACACACAAACACCGCACCACCTACCTACCCCTTCCCTCCTCCCAGCAATACCCGCGTTTGGAGCCATCCCGTGCTTAATTCCCAAGCTCTCTCTTATTTCTCCTTCTCTCTCTTACTCCCATTCAGTTACCCTATATTCCTTCCCCTGTATCATCTTCCCTCTTACTCCGGTCTCCTTTAATCACCGCCATCTCCCCCTCCTAATGAAAATGACTAATTTCGGGTCGGGCTCCCGCCGGTGCCTCCCGAAATCCGCCATCCCCCGCCGCACTAAAGCCGCCCGAGCACACTCCCCGAAAAATCTCCTCCCTCCAGGCGCACGCATTCCCACCGCCTCCTTCGCCTCCGCCCATACAATGGTCCAGGCCTCGAATTTGGCGACGCCCTTGCTCTCGGTGGAGGAGAGTAATGGATGGCGATGATATGCGAGAGGTTGAGGAGGCAGGTGTGAGAAAGGGGGTGTGAATGTCGCCCTATCCGCCATGAAGTGCGGGCGCTGGCCGTGCTCATGACGACAGGACACAATAATGAGATGCTCAAAGGTCGCTATGCGCTGGCGCGGAACTATATGCTTAAATCAAGACTAATTTAACATAGGATATACGGAATAAATCGAAAGGAAAGAAGAGCTTGAGAACTTCTTTTACAATAGGTTGGTATTGAATGGTGACACATAAAAAAAGAGGAGAGAAAAGCAGGGGCGGATAGAAATAAAAAATAAACTAGTGCATGGAAAAAAGAGAAGTGTATGAATAGTTTTGACTATGGAGGAGAAAACAACCAAAAGTGGAATGAATATTATTAACATTTTATATGATGATTTGTTGAGGAAAATAGAAGGATCAAGTTTGTTTTTGGAGTTAATTAAGATAAGGAAGGTATTTAGGGGAGAGAATTAAATGTGTGTGAGAGTGTGAAAGAATATACATGCAAGGAGTGAACCATAAAGAAATAGACCAGAAGGAACCTGAAATATATTTAAATGAAGATAGAAGGTCAGGGTGTTAGGACATTGTGAGGATATTTTGAAAATTCCTTAAAAGTCATATGCACGAAATATAAGAGTTTAAATAATTCTGCAAATTTTCTCACGCTATCAATTTTGTAGAATTTAGATTTTTGTACCTGCTTAGGTAACCAGATGCAAAATACGCCAGCCTTCTTACACTGAGGTGCTGAGGTAGACCTGATTCATCATAGATATCCGTGGTCATATGTGTCTGCCTAGATGTGCATTGCTTCAGCAATGATAACTTACTGGAAGGATCTCAGTCTTATATTCACTGATTGGTGTTCACAATGAGTTGATACGGATAATATCATAATTGAGTTTTGGTTATTTTCTGCCATCCACTCCGGGCGATAATACTTTCCTTCCAAGTCCGCACTTACTAACACCTTTAGAAGGTGACTGCATTTTCTTACTCAATCTACTTAATAAAAACTCGTGTTCTATTCTGCAACTTTTTGTGAAATATTTTCGGCATGTATTCATTTTGTTTTTCATTTTCTCCCAGACTCAATTATTTCTTTTCCTCTTAGTTTTTGCGTAAAATTGTTAAAAAATTATTAAAACCATGCCTGATATAAAAACTTCATAAATAATGTTATCCTTCGAGCCATTACTGAGTATCACATGTTATAGTTATGCTGAAGAAGAGAGAAAACATGGTTTCCTACTACAAATCTAATGTAATCGAAGAATTGAAAAATGCAATATTTCTGTCATTTCCCTCACCTGCATCATTCAAAAATTTTTGTTTGTTTTCCATTCCCTTTTTCAGATATATAAATCCAGTTGATTTTGGACCTATCTACATAAAGCAAAGAAAAGCTATATCGCTCGCATTTTTACATTTTGTCCAGTAAAATAATAACAAACGTATACAGAGACTTTCACGTTTGCTTTATTGATCACTTTCCGGCCGATTGGTTATAAAAACGAACGAAAACATACAAAATAAGGAACATAAACTCATCCGGTGTCCCGAAAGTAAGATCCCGGACAAACAGATGGAAAATTGAAATTTTGACTTTATATATAAAGCATGTAGTTAAAGATATAACGGCATTTTTTTATTGAAATTTATTTTAGAACGACATATGATCAAAGCCAGACGACCAGTTGAGTGAAAGACCTATTTAATGCCGACAAAAGATATGTACGTAACTAATGCCCTCTTTAGTTGAATAAGCTCACATTCTCACAGCGCATATTCGTATTTAATAATCACATTTTACAGATTATCTTATAGATGTTCTCCTATTTTCAGGTTTTCCACTCTTATTTTCATCAAAGTTCCCTCATTAAAATTTATTGCAGCAGAAAATGTATTGATCCTTGGAAATCCACCAACTTGAACTCTGTTCTTTTTATCACTATAGAAAAATATGTTAATATTTAATATTTATGAGGGTGTTTTAAGTAATTATATTTCAGAAATAATTATTTAATACATATTTTAACAGGCAACTATTATTACATTTTAAGACATGATATTTAGAGTTAGTGTGCGAGGAAATCTGGTTAAACAAAAGCGAAGAACACCTTTTATGAAAATCCATGAGGAGGAAAGCCCACCTTCCATGGTACCTGAACTTGTCTACACATTGATACGCATAGACTTTATTTCCATCCATTTTTTATTCTTAAGAATTATTGAGATGGATGATTTTCCTGCTAAATATCTAAGGAGCACACTAAATGGTGTTTTAAAGTATATCTTGTATGTCTTGTAAAGCATTTTATTGGACTCAATGTTATTTTTGAAGGAATTTTAGCGAAATTTCTTAAAAAATAATATTTCAATTTGGTCAGCATAAGAGTAAATTTTATTGGAAAGTCAATTTATTTTGAACGCTATATGGATTACTACATTACCATGACGTAAGATCTTCAAAATTAGAGGGCATAGATAGAGTACTAACTTTATTAGAGTATATTTTAGATTTCTGAGGCCAAATTAGTAAAAAATGTCAAATGAATTTCTTTAGGTAAAGAAACTTTTACAATAATGGAGATGTTAATGACCATCCGAAAATATTAAAAGAGATAATTAGTAAAAATTACTGCAGATGTGTATGATTCAGATAAAAAGACACCAATGCAGTAGAATAAGCATAGATTGAAATATTTTTAATTTTGTGAATGTTGAAAACAGTGTAAAATGTAATTGACGTGAAGGAAAGTGAAAGGGACAATGCTTCGTAAGTGACTATGAGAAATAATTTCCACGATTTGAAGTGAGGTGGAAGGTATCTGACGCTAATGAATGGATCATATAGTGGAGCTAAGAGGATATTACTCGTGTTAGGTGTGCTAGGCTGGGAATTGTGGCACCAATAAGGCCGACTAAAACCTAGCTTAATTGGTAGATAATCCTTCATTGAAAACGATATTTTATCATATTTTCTGTCTCAAAAATTTAATTTTGTGCCTTTAATCCCATTTTCAATAGTCTAAATATTTATTTTTGAAACTACTCACAAAAATAAATCATTTTTGCTCTAATTTTAAATAGGTAACTTTAATTCAATTATCATGTTAAACTGAATCGGAGACTCAGATTATACTCATGGCAAAATGGAATCACTTATCCTGGTCCATATTATTCATAACAACAACAACGAATTGAAATCGTATATACAATACATCTATGTATTACAATTCAATAAACATATGGGCTTATTTGTGGTGGGATTAAATGTTTCATTCCTGGTATAAACGACTAATTTTAAATGAGTTTTGGCATAAAAAGGACATTTTAGCACATAATCAGTATTCGCAGTGGTTAAACACTGAAAACCTACCATAATACTATCTACCAAAAAATGTAACGTATTTCATGAATAAAATTATCATAGCAGAATAATGTTACCCACTGAACACCCAGGAGAAATACTAACATGATCTGTTAAGGTAATTTGAGAAATTAATCACAAGTGGCATCATATATGTCAGGCCATGCACGTTCATGAGATATATCAAGCTCTCTCCACCGTATAATGATTCTTTACACCTGTTCTTCTACCTAAGTAGATTAATCATTTTTGTTCTTCCGATATGTGGACGTGGAAAGTTTACTCTCATTGAAATAAAAGTCATCACCATAATCTATCCACATTGACTTCCAGTAAGGGAATAAAATTTATGACTCGGCAATAAGTTGCTAATAAATGATAATGAAAACTCAATTCGAATACTTATTATGAAATTTAATTTTAGAGCATATCAAAGCAATTGAAATAACGAAAGCTCTCTATAGGTTACCTTATCGCATTATTTGGCTATTGGAAAAAGTATGTATTCTTAAAAATTATAGTTTGTTACGAAAGAGTTGGGGTTTTAATTTCAACCTTACTAATGATAGCATGTTTGAAAATAAATTACCTGTTGTCCATTTTCAAGACAGGAATATGAAATTCTTTCGCATAAAGGTCACTCCATCGAAGGATTAAAATTTTGTTAGAATGGCGATTAAGAATCAAGTGTTGTGGTCTATTAAGAACAAAAAAATATTATATTTCATGGAATCACACCGCAAAATACTGGGTAATTAAAATAATACCTTTGAAGAAATGTTTTAGGTTCTAAATATAATTCGGCTAACAACTGAATTACAATTTCAGGAAATAGCATTTTTACTACAACAGAAACACTTGAGATTTAGAAAATAAATTGTTTCAATTTTAATAATCGTTGAAAATCTTTCTAACGGAAAAAAGATTTTCCCAATGGTAGCTGGAATATCTGTAATTCTGACCTATTTTTTTGTAGCTAACATTTTCTGGCTAGCTGTGTAGAAACTGGTCTAAGATAAAGTGAGATCAGCATTTCTTTATTTCCTTCTTTCTTTTCACATTTGTGATTGAGGCTCACAAAGTGACACCATACCCTTACGATTTCTTCCTTCAATATGACGTTGTCTTTGTCATCCACAGGTCATTTTTTCCGTTCTCCAGTACTTTCGAAGAAATGTTGGAGGGATTCTCTCTTTGGAACTACCCACCATTACTTTTTCCGCGCCCGGTTTCAAGGCTGCAGCCCAAAAGGAGTAAAATGTGGATCCTGAATTTGGACGGTAGGCAAGAGGCTCTGATTTTGTCATCTTCAAACTTTTCTCCATTTTTTCGGTTTTGAAGGGTTCCTTAACGCCATTTTCCCATTTTTTTGACAACTTCCCCCGTGCAACATTCCAGTTTCCAGAATATTCCCCCATTTCGTTTAAGACAGTTTTCTCGACCAGCTCTGCAGCTTTTAATTTTTTTTCTCATTTCCGTGGTTTCCACAAATAATTTCCACTTTATTTTGTACCACCCATTCCTCGATATATGGAGATATGTTTCCACTACTTCTATATTTCCTTTTAATATTAATTTCATTCAGTGCACTTACAGGTGAGTTTTTACACAAACAAATAGTATGAGTGCATAGTTATTCATCTGCAAATCTATTCGACATAACACATTTGGCTCCGAGCTACATTGGTCACTAAGTAAATTACAGGAATTCGTGGAGGTAATTTGAGTATAGTAGAAATTGGAATTAGACTTTTAGTGCTTAAAAATGTGTACCTCAGACAGATTTCGATATGCTTCGAACTTTCAATCATAATCGACTTTTTGAATATGAAAAAGAAAACATTTACACCAAGATTTAAAAAAATTGAACATGAAAAATGTATCGCTAGTAATATTATTTTTTAATACCGATTCCTCGAAATGTTTTTCCTATGCATGTTGGGAAGACTGAATAGCAGCTCAGCTGAAATTTCACATTCAAAGCACTACTTATAGCACCGTCATGAGTTTAGAAAATGTTTAGGAAGCTGAGTCATAAATGGTTTTAAAACGGATAACAGGGAAGTTTTAGACACTTCTATAATATCTTAGTGTAGTTGGCACTACTTGGTGGCATTAGGCAGAGTTATGATTAACTTAAATAAATAAACAGTAATGGCATTGGTCCGTACTAGCTAGCTTAACCGAGAAACCAAGCTACGAGGATAATTACCACAGGGAAACAATTTCAATTGTGCACTTATTTTTATAATAACCATATAAATATATGTGTACGAACAACATTAAAAGTTTCTATGAAAACAATTTATTCCTTCAGCTGGACTTCTCTCAGGTAGCACATAACTTCTTATTGTAATCTATTTCATTCTATATGTATAATCCTCTGGTATAATCCAGGGTCTACTAATGGTCGAATGTTATTATTTTTTAAATTTTGGTCTAAGGTATGATGGGGAAAACGGAAACTGCAGAATGATCTGTGAAAATACAATTCTTTCAATATGGAAGAATCTTGATAGCCCCAGACATTTTCAAGGTTTTATCCAAGTTTTAACCAGAAATTCACATTTTAAATCTAGAGAATTTTTATCTAAATACTTTTCACAAAAAAATGCTCTTACGTGGCCTACAAACAGCTTTCGCGAAAGGATAAATTTGGCAAATTCGTATTTGCCTCTCATTATTCGCGAGAACCTGTTCTTAATAATACCTGCAGAGCTATTATTTTATAAGTAATAAATTAAAAGCTGTTCAGGATACCACAATGTTACCATTTTTAGGTTACTCAGGTTTGTTATTATATTACAACTGCATTGAAAAATAAGTATCCCAATGCTGGTACCTACGAGTATAAATACTTTTAATTTTGAAATATGCTTAATTTTTATTTACTCAGAGTATCCAATTTAATTTTAATTATTAATGGTTATATAACGAAATAATAACTATATTTTAATATATTTCACACCTAAACGTCAATATTTTACATTCATTGAGGGAATGAAGGGTGGTTATTGTCTGATTATTCTTTTGAATTTAAGCAATGTAGTACGTAATTCACGTAAATTCTGCAATGAATTGCAAGGAATTATTACAAAAACTGCATGGTAGTTCTTGAGTGCTACTTTTCTGATATTCGTGTACGAGTGAGAAAAAATTTATGATCCGTTCATGCATTTACAAGCGTTAAAAGTTCATAAAAAGGTTTTTCTGATCATCACACATGATGACATTTTCATCCAGATAGCAGCAAGGCTCCAAGCTCTGGATTATTCCAATTACATTCTCGTGGTCATAATCCTAGTGTAACGTGGAATATTTCAAACACCCAACCACACTAAATCACTTTAATTAAACTATTCAACTTAAGAAACTTTATTTCTTTTTACTACTCACAAGACTGTCACTCGTCCGTTGCCCTTACGAAACAATTTCCTCCTCTCATCCATGGTGTCGACGCCAAGTTCCGGATTAAAATCATGCTCTTCTAACACCCATATTCTTCCAGCTCCCCACCATGCTCTACTCAAATCTCTTTCTCGGCGTAAATGCTTCCACCCTTTCACCGGTCCTCTCTCACTTCCTTCCACCCTTCCGCGTGCATACCCTCTTCCCTCTCTCGACGCGAAGGCGTGTCTCTTCATATCTTTTTCCCAAAAACACACTCTCTCTCTTTCGACTCTCGATCCATTTAGCCGACATTTTACGGAAATTGAATCTACATTCAAATGCTCATATTTTCTGAGAAGGAAGTCCAAATCATCATATCAGCAGATTCCGAGTGGTTAGAAAGTAGGTGTTTACCTACTCACATGGGTGCTTTTGATATTCACCAATATTATCCCCGGAAATGAAGTGGTGTATTTCTTTACTAATCCAGGTCATGCAAACGTAATTATACTCTTGAGCTATGGAAAAATCACTGATTTTTCTTGAGTAGCAATTCTGCGATATATCTATAAAACATGGAACTGTTTTATGAAAAACTAAATGAAAATATTATTCCCCATTACTATTCTTTTCTGGCACAATTTAAGAATTTCTACTATTTCATTTAGGTTTTGGAGGGGCACATTGTGAAATGGTACAGCAATACATTTACTTGTCACTTTCAGCATAGTAAAACTTGACATCCGACAATGCAAAAAACTCATCTTCGATTGCGCATACTTTATACCTCTGTTCTTTGCGTCATCCGTTCATTCATTTCCTCCCGCTACCAAGGTTGATGAACATCTTCCCTCTACCACACTCTTTAGCATTTCATTGAAAAACCAATACATCCTTGTACCCACTTTCCTTGCTTCCATTAAACCTCTCTTAATAGCGCTCTTTCTTCTTCCAGCATATTTATTGCAATAGCTTTCATCATAGAGTTGTGATATGATTGTTATCAATGAAGTTTTGCTCTGATAGAGTCACCCTAACCGGTGAGATAAATAACTAAAGGTTTTGCGGAGTGAGATGGAAGGATAGCGAGCATCACTGCAGTGATAGATACAGGGACAGAGGATAATATAAACAGAGGGTTGAGAGCCAAAGAAATGCAGTGAAAATGTGAAGGTTAGTAAAATAAAAGTATTACTGGAAGTTTAATCTGAACCAAAAACGCGGTCATAATTTATTTCTATATGCCAAAAGGTAGCCATGGAAAGAAAGAAATTGACAGGGTGTATGATCAATAAAGGGAATCGTTGCAGATGTTCCTACAAGGAAATATTTTATTGTAATGCGGAATTAGAGTGTGACTAGGGCCGAAGGGCTAGATAGTAGCAAAGTAGGAGTCTGTGGTTTAGAAATAAGGAATGGGTACGTAAACAGTTTTTAGTATTGATTACGATTATAATAATATTGAAGGATTGACTAGATTTTTCTCACATTGTTTATCGCATAGAAAACAACCATCTGCTAAATATCTCCAGCGGTATGAGTCCAGTGAGTTGCTTGGACTACAAAGCAAATTACGAACTCTTGAGAGGATATTGTGCAACAAAAAATCATTTAGTCACCGATAACAGTTTGTATAATTAAGGCATTTCCTCTTATCAAGAATAACAAACAACATGCCGCCAATAAATTCTAAATTGCTAAATTTTTTACAAGGAAAGAAGTGGATTAAATATATTAATTGAGTGGTATTCCTTTACGAAAAATATATCAATTGTTCCACTTGTACCGGATAACAAGCAACAGCTAGTTACTATTAAATTTAGAAAATATATTCTAATTATGGAGATAATTCTGGCTGGCCTCAATTCTACTTGGTATTAAAAAAGACTTTCTTCCCTTAACGCACTCGTTTACCACTACCCTGATATAAAGAAGCTCTTATTTCTCTCAATTTCTTAACACATGTCGAGGGATCTACCGCTCAAAACTGTTTCTTGAGCTTTCTTGTATTCGCAAACCAACCTAGGAAAATGAGGCATTTATGGGTGGAGAGGTCAAAATATTTTCCTTCTCCCTTTAGGAAGCATTGCGTCCGCTCAATTGCCCTCCAGAGATCGGTGAAATTTTCATCATAAGATCCCCGCATGGACGGCGAGACACGGCACCGTACGATATGAAAAGGTGAAGCCGACCCTCCACCGCGGTCATTCCTTTCGGGCGGAGATAGAATGCGTCACTTTACTTGTGCGGAAATTTCACCTACCACGTCCACCGTCGCCCTATTTCCTCGTGGGGCAAAACCCTCCGGCCTGAGGGTACCAGGGGCAAAAATGCCCCGCCTCTCCTCGGAGTGGGAGGGGGGGTCAACCCCAGTGACAAGCGGGAGCATCTGCGGCAATTTGTATCAAAATCCTTTCGTCCCTCTTTCCAACACCCTTCGTCCCTTCGCCTCCGTCCTACCCTCTACTCCGCTTCCCATCAAACAAATTACGGCTGGACAGCTGTTCTTTGAACTCTCCTACCGCCTCGGGCTCTGGAAAAAAGGTCACGTGGATTCTATACCCTTCTTACCCTATCCCACGACCGCACTCCGCCACCCTCACCCACTCTCCCATCCGAACACAACTTTTCCGTCACTCATGGACATCAAGGGGAGAGAGGGAGAAAGGCAGCTCTTTTTTTTACTCATACACTCTCCCACGTCTTATCTTTCATGCCCTGGCCCACCATTTCCCTCCCCAACCCCTTTCAGCTCTTATGTTCGTCTTCGTTTTTCAGCTTCCTCACCCGTCTAACCCTTTCTCGCGCCGAAACACCCTTTTCTTAGACCCTTGCGCAATTTCTCTAGACCTTCCAATCTGGCCCTTCAATATATATCAATTCTCTCGCCCCCTACCTCTCTCTGTCACGGGTCCTCATCATATCTCCTTCCTTGCCGTTTTGAAAGAATTTTGAGCCACTGTGACGTCGATGGGCGCAAGTAGGTACCTATTCCTATGCGAAATTTGCCCATATATTTCGTCTTTTAAAATTCAGATCGACTTGCATTCCATATGACCTAATTTTACCTAACCTGACCGTTGTCACCAGGAAATTTGCCTAATTGCAACGTAATTGTGTAAATAAATAAATATATTATGGGGGTGTTTTTTTCCTTAGTTTTTCAAATGCATACTGCATAACTTCGTATCTTCATATTTTTAGTCAGTTCACTCTTATCTCATATGACAGGAAGGCATATTTTGGTCTGCTAATTGCAAAAACTACTTGGAAATTATTCTGAAAAATTAATTTCTGACGACTCGTTAGGCTTGACTAATTTGGATTTGTACATTGTCCTTTATTTAAAGTACTCATTTTGTGAAGTCATGTTTCCAAACTTTTTCGCATTTGATCATTTTTTTCTCGTTTTGCAAGAAACTTTACGCAGACTTCAAAATTCTTTATGTCATAACCAAATACATTTTAATCTCTTAGACAACTTAGTGGTAGTAGGATTAAGTTGGTAGGATATCAAGATTTTCAAAAAGCAAACAAAAATAAATTATAACAAAAGATATTTAAATATAGACAATAGGTTTAAGAGGATATCACTTTGGCAGTAATTAACCACAAAGTTGATAGATGAATGTAGATACTAAGCCCTAACACTATTCAGCGGATGAAATTCACATATCAGAGTAAGGAGGCAGTTCTCTTTTGCAATATCACCTACAGTTGCGCATAAAGATCTTGACCAAGGGCTAACCTAAAGCCTAACCTAGAGCCTAAAAAAATACCTAGAGCTTGGATAAAGATACAAGTACCCAGCGATGTCCCCCAAATGGAACCAGAACCACAGCTTGGCAATCCAGCGTTCCATCCTTTTGGAATGCCCTAAGCCTCTTTGGACGCCTCTGATTATTGCTAACCTTATACATTCCTCTGTTGGGATATTTCTTAACTATCTCGACTTTAAATGAAAAAAATAATAAAACCAATTGGAGGAGCAAAAAGAGAATGATTTTATCAGTAAATAAACACGAAGTAAATGTAAGGGAAACTTTTCAGAACTTCCCCACAAGATTGACCAAAATACAGCACCCACGAATCCACTGGAATGAAAAGTCAAAATGTTCATAATATGCTCCGATTTTCACATTATTTATGTCCACATCTTCACTCATTTTTAATATTTAATGAACCTCTGCCCTTCTCCCGCCATATTATTCTTTCCTTGGCACTTGCCTTATAAATTTTCCTCGACCCGGTAATCAGATAGTCGACCCAGCAACAATTTTCTCTACCTCATCGTCGGTTTCTCATCCAATCTTGGCGTGTCTGATCCCATCCCCGAGATCCTTCCATCGTTCCCGTGGCCTCAAATCATCTGAATCCCACCGACCAACCCCGCATTCTCCCGCATCCACGCCAATTCCGACCAGTTCCCCCATCACCCCTTCTCCCCCAAAACACTTGCCGCGTTCCCCAAAAACCTAAATCCTCAAACGCCCACGCATCCATTAGGAAATTATTCAGCGCCCATATTTCACACTTCCGCTCGCCCACCGTTGGTTAGACAGGGGGAAGTGAGAACCGTGTGCCCAGCGCTGCGCGGAGTGTGTATCCAAGGATCGTTTTATGGCCTTTTGTGGAGATGTTTTAATTTTGGTCCCCCGAACCCTGGCCCAGCCTTCCGAAGGCGAAGCGTGGATGGCTCATCATCCCTCTCACCGCTCAAGGGGCGCCGCAACTTGGATTCCGTGGAGAGGAATGTAGAACGACGGGCTTCTGGCTCAGCAGCCGCCGCTGTTATCCATCCCCGAGCGTTCCTTCGATCCTTCCCCCTTCCCCTCAGAGCACCTCAAACAACCCTCTTGGGGTCCGTTACCTTCGCCTTGCATTATTCCACACCGTCCGTATTTAACGGAAAATGTTTTCATTCCTCTCTGGTTGCGGTGGGCGTAATCGGAGGAAGAAAAGGAAAACAACCCGTCGCTCTGCTTTAGCCTCTTCGCCTTATGAATACGCGTAATGCATTATGGTGAAGAGTGAAAATGGTCATTAACTCGTTGACCGAACATGTGTTCTTGCCGGAAAATACTTTGCCAAATCTCAATTCCAAAAGCTGAAAACATAGGAACTAAAATCCCCACGCTTGGGTTTTAGAAAAAAATTCAATTATTTTCTAGGAGAATGGGAGGCAAATAAAGATTTTTTATCACATAATATTTGCTGCTTATTTAAAAAAAATCTCAAATTGAAACAGCATCGGCTGGTTAAAACATTAAATTAATTCTCACTGCCAAATGACCTGTTGTGAAAAATCATACTCGTTTAAGGGTACACATTACTAGTCATATTACTTATTGCTTCAATTGGGAAAGAAGTTCGGATTCAACGTCCAACAGGGAAAAAAATGCATGTTCCCTAAATGGATTTCCAACCATTTAATAAATTAAGTAATTTACAATTGTAGCTGGCGATGCACGTCGTTTCATGGAAAATATTTGATTTGGCTTGTATCCTATGTAGCAACGTTCTATCCTAGCATTTTTCATTTGAGACAGACGTTTCAAATTTCATGAGGTTTCTTCAGAAGCCTCATTAAATCCCACCCTCAAAAATTATATAAAAAATCATAATCGTACAAAAAAGATCGCTCTTTCTCTTGCAGTTAAATGTCCAACTAAATTTGATGGAGTATGTTCAGGTAATCTTGAGGAAATACTTGTGTATTACAAGCAAATACAAGTGAGAGATTCAAACCAGTTAGTACTATAGTATTTGGATGAAATTTTATGTATCCTCATTAATTGTTAGTACACCTAGAAATGAAAATTATACGAATTATAAAAAATAATAATCATGGCTTGCTTTAGAAAATGAGTAATAAAATTAGCATATTTATGACATATTTTCAGATGTATTTCAGACATATTTTCCATGCATTGCATGGGTATTTGAAAATAGAATGTGATAGAAA
This sequence comes from Hetaerina americana, assembly GCF_022747635.1. Lineage (NCBI taxonomy): Eukaryota > Metazoa > Arthropoda > Insecta > Odonata > Calopterygidae > Hetaerina > Hetaerina americana. Next base: position 79,607,022 of record NW_027286985.1, on the reverse strand, counting down.
TTTATCACGAAAAATATATAACTTTATGCTTCTGGATACAAATAGTACCATTTACGCATTGTCAGTTATGATTTTGACACAAAATGAAAGCTTCAATCATCCGCAAAAATGTTTTCGAAGGAGTTCAGTTGTTGACATTAGATGACATAATAGATTAGATCAAGTTTAATGGTAGTAATTATGGCAAGATGAGAAGATGAAGGCATACCCTACATGCAAGAATGTATATAAAACATGTGTTTGCAATAAGTATTGCAAAAAGTAAATTCTATAGGTCGTAATACTAACACCTTTGACCACAGCTTTAAAATCTCCCTCAATTCCTTCAAAAATAATTCTCATTAACTCGAAAGAATAATAAAATTTCAGTGTACTTGTATTTCGGGAATTTAGTTTGTTAGTAAGTGCGTCAAATGGACAGTGTTTTTTTCATGGAACTACCTGAGGTTGCCACAGTTAAATTATCACACCCAGATCAGTGTAAGATAAGGTAAAATGAAACTGTGCTAGTATTTGTTTTTCATTAAGAGACAAATAGCCTTATATTATTTTGTAAATTAAAACAATTGTAGAATTATGGTTTTGTCAGCATTTTAGCACTGCAACCATGAAATCATGGCCATCAAACGGTAATTTTTTTTAAGAACCTTGAAATAGGCCAATCTATTTTTTCCAGTTCACTGAGATATCATATTTAATATAGGTATCGGAAGAATATTCTAAGCATATTTATTCAGGTGACATCTCTGAATATAGCAGAATATGTGGTTTCAAAAAACCAGAATGGCATCTGAGTACCACCAGGCAGTCGGTAAGCGTAAAGGTTGAACCTACCAACGGTCAGTAAACTCTTGCATTAACTGTAACAACTCTCATTCGCATTTAGCTTATATAATTTGAGTTTCTACAAATGAAAGAATTTTTTCACTGTATTTTAATCTCATTCTGAAATGCCCTTGACTTCAGAAATTTAAATTCGCCTCCAATAATCTTAATCAAATTAGGATTAATTTTATCGGAAGGTTTTGTATCATAGAAATACAAATTAATGCCTATCAATTTTTCACTCATTATTTACGTGATAAAGTGTATAACAATTTCTATAGATAGATTATTTGTTTCTACTCGTATGCTATCAAATTGACTTCTGAAACACTCGCAGTATATTTGCAGAAACGACTGCTAAACTTATTTTATGCATCCCGTTTGTTCCGTACTACCTGACGTAAAACAAAATATGTATTTACCAGTTTGCTTTCCTAACTTTCTAACGAGTTTACTAATTTTAGGCAATATGAGAACTAGGAAGTTGATAATACAGAGTTTCAAATACAGCTTTCCATTAAAACGGATCCATTCCACGAAACACTCAGTAAGTTAGGATTTCATGAGGATTTGGAACCCGTTATGTGAGGAAATAACTGCAAAACAGAGTTATTTATTTTGCTCCTACAAATATATGTTTATGAAATTATTTATCATAACATGGAAGGTACTGAAACAATAATGTAAAATATGTAGAAACTAATTTCTTGGTAGTTTGTTTATTTTGTAGCCAATTTATTAAATTTTAAAAACTGGATGTGGGTTTACTTTCCATATGCATCGTTTGTATTCCTCAGTATCTTTTCAAAATTACCGTATTTGGGCCTCATATTAAAGATGGCCGTGATTACTTCTAACTAATATGCTACAATATATAATGCCGGTGGAAGAATTGGCATGATACAAGAAATATTTAAATTCTCAATAAATGAAGGAATATAAATGTAAGTAAAAAAGTGTCCAAAATCATTAATCAAAATTAATTTTCCCCAGTGAAAAACGAAGAAAAAAAAAGAAAAATTGTTTAAGGTGGATGTTTTACCTTCCTATCAAACCAAGAGTCTGTCAATGGAATCCCTCCTCTGACATGGAATTGCAATCAAATGAATTTTGTTAACGAATGAGGCGAAATTTTACCTCTGATATGAATGATAAAATAGTAAGGTTACTGATTAAGTTAGCTGGAATAAAGAGACCATCATACAGAGAATAATATTTCATGATTGCGTCGTAATTCGACGCCATATTTTGCACAGTGATTAATAATGAAATCTAGCGATTTATTCTTCGTAAACAGGATAGAGCATGGCTTGGTTTATCTTTTCTTGTGTTTTGATATCGGGATGAGGAAAGCAATACGCTTCTAATGACACGGGGATTGTGTAAGCTACTAGAAAAAGGGTCCGTAAGTGCCAGAGTGCAGGTTAATAAAAATAAAAGACTACTCTGCTTTAGGTTAATGCATATGTCACTTCCATGTCACTGATCTCATTTCACTGTCTGCTCCCATTTATCCACTTCTATCAAGTCACACAAATTATCTCATCTGGAGCGTGTGGCGGTTCTGACGGATTAAGCACTCATCTGCTCTCCCAAAGGTCGCGTGAGGAAAAAGGTGCGTAAGACATGGGGGATGTGCGATCAAATTACTATGTCCGTCGATGGATAAAATGTGTGAATAAAGGATAGAATTTTATTCACCGATTCAATATATAAAAAGTAGTGATTCTAGCATCACTACTAACTGGTGATGAAAGGTCGGATAAAATATGTACATGCATGACTGACATATGTATACAGATGCGATATTCACAACAGTATACCCATGTGCACAGATTTTTAATGAGTGTTTTTATAGGTTTAATTATTTTCTGAGTATCCCATCTATATTTTTAATATTTATTGACAATTATACAATATTTTCTTTTGGATGATTTGAGCTTGAAAATTCGTATCCATATAGAAATGTACGACAATTGTAATTGTTTAAAATCTGTGACCCGAAGTTGGAAATACAGTGCCTATAAATTTTGTATCAATTATTAATCTCAATAAAAATGCTAATTTCTCTGGTATATTCTTCGAAGAATTCCCTTCATAATATTGAAATTAAATTAAATGAATTTTGTTAATATAATTTAGTAGTATTTAACGCATCACACACGGATATCATTTGCTTTTAATCATAAGATTATGTAAGTATAGCACTAATGGATTGTTTCAGAACTCTTCGAAATTCTTCGTCAGTCAGACTAATAATGCAGGTATCAATGCATAGACTCATAAACACTGGTATATGACGCATTACTCAAATCTATCTAACTCTGATGCAATTTCAAATATTGCTACAATGCCTCAAAATTCTTCAAAGTACATCCCTTGAGTGTCCATGAACTTTCTCCAGCGGCTTTTTCACGACTCGTAGGCACCCTCTTAGGCGGATTCCGGAAGGTCGTTAAGTGTGAAAATAGTCTGCTGGTGCCGAGTTGGGACTGTAAGGGGGTTGAGAAATCGTTGCGATGCCGCTGCAGAAAGTCTTCACAAATAGGCACTCGACTCTGCCATTGGTCGTACTTTTGGGACGAGTTTTGCGCAGATCTTTCACATTGTCTGCGTTTCAGTGATAAAGATATGCACTACCATCTTATCAATGCGAGTACGATCCGCAATCAAGCTCACCCTTAACCGACAGTCTACACACAGCACTTCACGTACTCGTTAGGAAAACATTTGTACTTATACTTTTTATACAGAAATTGTTAGTCCTTTTTGAGCTTATAAATATGCAATAAGGCGCTCTGTAGTGCTGTAATGGTGGCTAGATCTTTTGAACTTGGTCATCTTTTTAAAAAAAGATTTGGAGATTGCACCAAAACCCGATTTTCTGGCTGTTAACATTCCCTTACCCCAGCGTATATAAGGACTTTCTCCGGCAACATCCACACGACCATATGCATATTATGTGAAAGTGATGTTAACTTGCTATTTACTATCGGAATATGGTATTTATTTGCTTAGTACTACACGAGGAAGCTGCACTACTAAGGTTTTGGCTGATTCATCTACACGGTGCTTATGACATGATTGAAGGTTTCAACTACACGGTGCGAGTTTCCTTCAACAGCTACTTACTCTCCCGGACAGGATTTCTGGCTGAGTTAGTCACTACCAGTGTTAAACTCAGTTGTTTCTGGTTAAAATTTAAGGTATACAAACTTCCCAAACATTTTATTGGGACAATCACTCCCAAATAATATGACGACATGGAATGGTGAAGGTTCCTTTTTCGAGCTGTTGCTATGTTTTGGACACCATCCCTTAAAGCTGATTATTCTAGATTAGGAAATGTAAAAAAATAAAAAGAAGAGAGGGCGCACGCAAGTAGATTGATAAGATATTCAGCCAGGGAGCATTTGGACAACCTATGGAAAGAACTTATCTTCGTGGGAAAAATCTCAAACAGTAAAGCAATGACGTAATTATGTAAACAAATATAATTTACTATAGAAAACACATACATTTATTTATAACACTTTTTTTCGGCCTGCTGTTTCATCCAGGGTAACTGCTGATTTATTTTCTACTTAGCAAAGCTGCTAAGGAAAATAATCCAGTTGAGACCGATCAAGTTAGACATTTTCAATATTATCGCAGCGAATATTGGTCGCCTTCACTTCAATCGTTTAGATAGTAGAGAATGTTCATTAAGCTTCTACATGACGTTTAAGGGACATGTGAGTTCAGTGGGTTGTGTGCTTGGCTACTTACCAGAAGGTTCTGGTTGGATTACGAATGACGTCACTTGACTAGGCTTAACTCGGCATGAATAAAGAATATAAATGTGAAAATTATGTTCACAAATAATACAGTATCTCCGTACAAACTATCCTTAAAGTAATAAAGAGGAAAAATCAATGATAATGCTAGCATAAATCACTATAAAATATAATATACCTTCAAAGAGCGTCGTATTTCAGTGGGTCGAGTGTTGAGCTATTTTCGAGACAGCCGAGGTTTGGTTCCTTTTGGCAACTCTGGAATCATTCAGCTCCACCCAGTTTGAGTAATTTTTCGAGCAACAGATCCTCCAGGAAAACCACCGGGTGCATAGAGAATGAACGCTAAATTTAATTTTTTGACTATATTGTCCTTTTTAAGAAAAAAATACAGTAACATTTATAGTTTAATAAATTCAAAATGTAACCATATAAAATATTCCATCAATAATTGATTTTGTATTAATATAAATATTTGTATTGAAATTTGAAGATTGAGTCTATAATAATTTAAAGAGAAAATAGAGGGAATGATAAAAACGGGAGAGATTGAAGAGTTAAATTTTTTCTCCTCCTCAGATTTCAAAATTTCCTCCTAGGAGATAAATTTTCTATGAGCCTGCCTACAAGTTTTAATGAGAGAATTTGTGATCATATTTATGACTGTGCTATGAGCACAGGGAAACTGGTAGAGGGAAGATTTTCCTAATATTCTTATAAACCTTGGGAACAGGTAGAACTTTTTCAAAAATTAAAAATTAAAACATTTTTCGTCGAATAAATAAAATGTTACACTTACAGTAGGAACCCGTGTTTCCGTCATTTTTTTTGTTTTTTTTTTTTGGCCGGAGAGAATTGTGCGGCGTCTAATTTATTAGCAAGTATTCCCACCTCATCCATAATTTGCAAATCACTCGCTTTATAAGTTCTAGTTTGATGATGAGCCCATCTAATATGCATTTGATAGTGCCTACGGCAAATTTTATTCCCTGAAACTATTATTTTCTCAGTCTTCTCGGTAAGAATAGAGTGCTTGAAACTAAATAAAGAATAAATAGCCATTAAGATTGCTTAATTAATTACTACTAGCATTAAAGTTATTCGAATAACTTTCAAAAGAATGAAAATCAATGAGACCTATCAGAGTTTAGTTAGTTAATCAAAAATATATTGATTGAGTAATTTTTTCCATCTCTGAGAGGCTAAAAAAATATCTTGCCAGACGATGTGCTTATGAATAGTGGGTAAGTAAACTTAATAATTTTAATTGAAGATGAGTTCGGCACATGAGCATTAACAAAAAATAATTGTCCGTGAAACGTATAAAACCTTCCAAAAAATTTTTCAAATAGACGTATTCAGTGGAAATTCTGTCAACATCTAATTAATAATCAAGTAAATAGTTTTGTAACTCAATGCTCATCAATTGGTTGATTTCATGCATAATGGTTAGATTCTCATAATTTTGTTCTCTTCACAAGTTCTTTTGTAATTTTTATCTGGATTAGTATTCAAATATAAAAATAAGTGAGAAATGCATGCAATCATTCTATTTGCAAGTTCTGGGTGAGGCAGCAATGTGTTGAATATTTAATAAGGATCAATTGTATCTCAAATTTAAAAATATGCCATGTTTACTAATTATTATCATATTTTTAACAAGAGTCTTACCGTATTACGTAAATGGCTGAGTTACTTGAACTCTTAATTTGCCTATATTGAGGTTCCCAGTGAAAAAAGATTGATAGAACATTTTTCGTTAAATTTAAAGCGAATAGTGGAATAAAAAATGGCAATTAAACAAGTCAAAAGAAAAAAATATTTCTTTGAAGGAATTTTACATAAAAAAGTCATTCAATGAGTAAAGAGACAAACGCTCTCATTTGAAAACTATGCAATGAATCTTTACCATTTTTTATCAATGTTAGTTGATAACCGTAGAATGAGCTCTGATTAGCTGTTCGATTATTCTAAGTCAGCATAGACTCAAAAACTTCAGTCATCATTGCCATTCTAATAGAAGATTGCGCCGGGAGAGCGAGTGTGTTCCACTCCATATTCCGTTTTTAATTTCAGGGTCGTGGTAGTGGATCCAGACCTCATCGCAAGTCACTATTCTTTGAAAGAAAGGGTCTCCTTAAATTAAAATTCGTTGCTTTTACTCCTGACTAATGCAATGTTGCCATTCTTTATGAGCACCAGTGACCTATGTGGGAACCCATCTCGCACACGTTTTTCTGTGTTCGAAATATTTATGATTGATACTGTGAACAATTCCAACACTTAATTGAAAATCCTTGACTATGTTTTTAGCTGTAATTCTTCTCTTATCACGAATAAAGCTGTCGATACATGGTTGCAACAAGGGACCAGAAACTTTGGCCGGACGTCCACTTCGGGATTTATCACCCACACTTGTTCAGGTACTTTAAAACCAATCAACCTTGTAGTTAACATTCACACGGTTTATAAAAATTTTTCGTATTACGTCAGCATTTTTAAAGGTGTCATCCTTTTTGGACTAAATGAATAAACTTTTTGAATAAAAGGCCACTATTTTTCTAAGTTGCAATCTTTTAGATGACTTTCCATGATGAACTGAAGATTTGGAGGTTATATTGGCATAGAATAATCGAATACCTAATCAGAGCTCCTTTCAATGTTGCCAACTGATATCTCTGAAAAGATGGAAAGATACATTGTATGTAATAAAGAAGGGATAGTAAAATTTTTCCACTAGATAAATTTAAATGTACAACCAATTGCAGCATGGGTTCCCATCATCATCTGAAGATTATTTAATGCATCGAAAACCGGTGATACAATTACACTTATCTAATGGAATATTGTTAATATCCGTTCTTTATTATGTTCAAATGCCACAGTATCACACCTTAAGCCACTCAATTTGAATTGTTGTAAAATGAGAGCATTTTTTTTACTTATTGAATGACCCTCGTATTTATATTATTTCTTATAAAGAGTTGGGTACAATAATAATATAATGTTCCATAGTTCATCTATTCAGACGCCAACGAAAAACGTCAATCTCATTAAAACAGCAAATGATTGGGGATCGAGATGGTGCGGGGGCTAACGTACTGGCTTCCCACCCTGAGGGCGCGGGTTCAAATCCCGGCGGTGTTGAATATTTTTCAGAGGTATCTCGATCCCTACTTGAGGTGCTTTGTGGAGGGCACTTTGAGTGAGTACGGCGTCCGTCGGATGGGACGTTAAGCTGCGGACCCCTTGGCGCCTTTCGTAAAGAGTAGGCTAATGCCGACGCCGGGTTTCTCTCCTCCCTTAATCCTTTCCTGTCCATCCCCTATGGCGCAAATGACCTTAGCTGTCGGTCGCCTCCCCTAAAAACTACTACTAGCAAATGATTACAAAGAGGTCACTATATTACATCTTTCCTATTCATAATGGCTCCGGTAATTCATATCTTCTTTTGGGAATATTTTACACCCCAACCCTATATTCCCTGGAACCAAATTCCATAATTCGGTAGCGTTTAATTAAAGGAGGTAAGAAGAGTTCATCACATCTATACTGTTACCTACGAGAACGAACGTCAGCCACAGCGTTGCGAAGAGGGGCGTAGAGAGAGAATATTTTGTTTTTTCCCGGTTCCTCATGCCCGACGAATAGGGGAGAGATTGAGTTGAGAAATCATGACTTCCCGAAAAAATAAGAAGCGGATTCGTTGTCGCACGAAACAGCGAAGAGAGGTGCTCTAAGGGTGTTTCCCACGTCGACCTCGCCCGTGTGGGAGGAGGGCTTTGGAGACGGGTTTAATGGGCGATGGTGTGAACCGGGACCGCGAGGAAAAAATCGAGGCGTCTGGGGGACGTGTATGGTTGGCGAGTTTGAAGAGGAGGAGTGTGCGAGTGGTGAGATGGTGAGGTGGGAATGGCATTGAGTGGGGAAAGGCGATGAGGGGGATGGGTGTCGGGTCTGGGGATGCGGAGGAGTTCTGAGAGGAGTTCGGACAAAGATCACGTCTTCTTTTGTGGGACTCAGATATCGAAGGCGGCCGGCATGCACCTATGGAGCTGAAAGTCGGCGTGACTTAAAATTACATGACAAAAGATAGGATGTGAGGCGGTGATGCGAGAGAGGGACCTGGTGTTGCTGGAAGATAAAACGGGGGAGGAGTAACAAGGAGCACAAGTCGCACGTGGAACGGAAAAGCCCTGATGAGGGAGAGAACCTTAAAGAATTCCAAGTCTTCGGTATTTTACGCACCTAAAGATATGAAAGAATGGCACAGGAAGAATAAATAAAGCCAAGTTTCTTCTGCACTTTACTGGAAAAATATTTATTATTAATGGTAAATGTTAGCATTCGAAAATGGTAGCTTTGAGATTTAATTACTTTGAAAAACCAACTTATATTGCTTCTTACATGCTCCAGTTTATAATTTGAGTCTCTAAAGGATCGAAATAATTACAGTCTCACATTTAAGAGCGAAAGCAATGATAACAGCTGAGTATCCTGACAAAATAAAAAAAAATTATTCTTCCTAACATTAAATGGGTTGTGGCAATCCCAAAGAAACTGCGGGAGATGCCGCAATTGTAACTTTTGACGGAGTCATCCGCTAATGTGCATTTCAATGCAACAATTTAAGAGTGTACAAATCATTGGTTAATTTCAAAAAGTTAAATATGATTCAAAATCGTAATAAAAATTACCTGAAATTTTAAACAAACTGATAAAGAATTTGACTTGACAATACACTTTTGTTGCTTTAATGATAGCACTGATTTATATATGTAGAGTTAATAGAAACAAGGGATCTAATAGCTTATTAGGCTAATGCAACCTTCTATTTGAAAACAAATGATTTTTTTCTCATATTTTACAACATATGCTAGATATGTCTACAATTTGTTTTGTTAATTTAGTATCGGGGAATATTATTTTTTCTATTGCTACTATTAACGAAGATTTTGTGAAAATAGTTCATTTTGTGGTATAGAGTAAAATTTGAATAAATACCCATAATAGAAAACTTCCATTATTATTAAAATCTCTTCATTCTTCTTTAATATTATCGTTATGCTGAAAAATATATGTAAAAAAAGGAAACATTATAATGAAAATTATCGTCGTGAATAAGCGATTTCCTACGATAAATTATTTTAAATCTTTAATAAATCTTTCAATCGCGAAAAGACTTCAGCCTAGAGAAGCAGAACCTGAGTATAAATTGTTGTGTTTGGCACTTTTTACACGATATTATTTTTTAAACTTACAGCAAACCACTTAACAAGTATAAGTGCAATGATTACAGATATATTTAATAAAATGTATTGATTCAATTGAGAAATAGCTGGATAAAAGTTGTTTCAAAAACAAATTGGCGCCATACACATCGAATTGTCAAATTGATTCACATAAAAGTACAAGCGCTGGAAGCTAAAATATCTCGGGAGTCAAATACTTAATAAAAAACCTTGAAAACCCCACCATTAACATGAGGATAAAGATTTTCATCAATGGGAGAAGCAAGAGGAGTATAATCAATAGAATGCCGTAAAGCAACATAAGTTGTAAGAGTATTTCTTCTTGATTCTTAAAAAAACCTCAAAATCAGTTCAACAATTTTTCAAATATTAAATGTAATTATCTTTACTTCCTTAATTATTGCGAGTTGAAACCATAAGCCATACCTACTGCAGTAAAATTATCAATTAGTTTGTTTGGTAATACATTAAGATAAAACGCAAAAATTTAATAGAGATAAAATATCAGGTTTAAATGGGAGAAGAAAGGAGACTTTGGAAAACAGTTGTAGGGGGTAGCTCTTTCCTGGAAGAGTCTTGCATGTAGAATGCTTGCGTGGCAAAAAGTTAAGCAGCCAAATAAAATGGTGAGATTCGTCAAAAACATTCCATTCAATTGATTGAGTAAATTCCCATTGAATTGAGCATTGACTATAACAATTTCTCCCTTAAATAACTTACAAATATTTTGTGAGCGTAGACAGGGAATGCCTTGTGGTTACACGCATGCCCCGAAGATAATGACTTTAATTTTAATATTACCTATTATTATTATTACAATTTATTGGAACATATAAGAAATATATACATTACTGTACCAAAATGGAAGGTAGATATATTATACATTTGTTATAACTGTCATGGAGCCCAAAAACTTCACATTCAAAAGTAGTATAGTTTGTAAGCTTGTTGAAAGAATACCGAAGTGTAGATGGTCAGCCGCAGTTTTAACTTTATATATTGGTGTTAAAAGAGGAATCACTGAGATTCAGGAGGAATCCCATTATCCATCTTCTGCATATCTTTAATTCCCAGTTGCTTTGCTTTGATAACGTCTCATGAGACTTTTTTTGGCTTAATTTAATCAATGTAACATGATTATTGATCGAGTGGTTTTTGACTACTGCTTAAACGGACCAAGCTCTAATCCGGCTAACAACTCCGACCACCACAGTATTCAAAAAATATGTGTAATGTTTGAAAACCTGGACTTACTGGGTATCACGCAATGGGCACTGGGCAGAGAGGAATTTGACATTTACAGGTATGTTTTCATTTCACACACCGTAGGGCTTAGTATAAGGTGAAATATACCCTCATCCGTCAAAGATAGTACTTTTGCGATGATAATTGTGATGTCAGGAATTAGATAATAAATAATTATGGAATAGTTTATCTTGAGTTCCATACACTGCATGAGACTAATTTTAAACGGAAAAAAGCATCTTTTTGGGGACGTAGAGCCTCAGAATTCCGTCTTGAATCGCTACTGAAAACATCAAGTAATTTTAGGTTGCATTGAAAGTTGAAAAAATGACCATTTTCTCAGAAATTTTACTGTTTTTAATCGTTCCATCGATACTTATTTCTCTTTTTTAAGTTTAAAATTAACTCTTATTGAAATCACTCATCAAAAGAAGAAACATTTCAAAGGTCGTCGAGCGTTTTGTGCATATCTAAGTGTTTGCAATGACGGAAGAGTTTCTTAAGTTTTTTTTCTTTTGGCTAATAGTTAAATAAAATATAATATGCTCATCCCTGCCACAAGAGTTCGCCAGTTTGAGCGAGCGCATTTTCAGCAGTTACAGGATAGAAAAAAACAAAAATACCTGAAATCATGTCATCTCTGTTTAAAATTCGTTATCTCTGCGAACAGATTTTCAGCATAGTACTAAAAATGTGACGAAATACTCAATTATCCCAAAGAGTCTCCATTTAAACATCAATTTATCATTACCTTATTCATTTTAACATTTCTGTTTAGTTTTCGCCTTTGCAAATGATATATCCATTAATATACTACATTTATTAAAACCACAAAGCATAAAATCCATGGCCTTTTTCGATTGGAAATGATGAATTTTCATTACATGAGAAGATTTTCACATAGCTTGTTCATTAATCTGTGTACTAGTGTGCTAAATTTTTCAAAGAAATATAAAAGCAAGGAAGATAGGATGGGAATTTACAGGAAAAGACAAAATTAGGTCATGCACTCTATGAAATATGAGGCGTCTCACCCGGTTTAATATTTCTTCCACCCAATTCAGAAATGTATTAAACAGTCTCTAGCTCTTCACTTTTCGTTACTGGGGTTCCCGGAGCGGCCGCTCACGAAGATAACGTCGTCATTTGTAACTTGGTGCAAAAAGGTAATAATAAGTGGAGACACAGACGAGGGACGCTTTGGAAATAATGACGCATTGGAGGAAATGACGTGAGGGAATTAGAGGAAGTTCTGCCCACTAATAGGCCTCGTTGAGCGTGGAAAAAATGCAAACCCGCTATCACGGTGAATATCAGGCATGAATTCTAATAGACAGCATTGGAAAAGTATTTTACAAATTCTGGGTCATTGAATATTCTCATTAATGCCTTTCACGGTTGTACCACACGGATAAAAGGAGTAGCTTGATCTGGCAAATTTTTTATTCGTGTTTCTCTGAGGATTTGCTGGAAACGGTTAATTTTGACCCTGATATCTTTAAATGATTAATAGTTTTTACCGCATCGTTGGTCTCAAACCTGATCTTATTCAACCTGATTTATTAAACGTGAGTAAAGAAGTTTTTAGAAACAAATTTCATTATAAGTAGATGCAGATGAAGATGACTCCAAAGCTGTTATAATATTGACACCAAAAATGAAAAAAGGGGGCATTGCCCAGGGATCTACGGGGAACTTCATCCTACGCCAGGGATCAACTGATGAATGTATATATTCTAACATTTATCTGACAAAACTACTCCAAAGGATTTCTAACTGTATTATTATGGCCAATAGAGGTTTGTTCTTCTTATTAATCTAGTTAAAGCCATAAAGCTCTAGCTTTATAATAATAATTAAAATGGGAAGAGGAACCCTGAATACATATTACCTAGTGAATAACAATCCGCGATATTGACATCATTTGTTTCCTCGTGATTCCATGTAACAGGTTAAATTATTTCCATATACTTTAATAATAAATTTCGTTAACAAAATGTAATTCCTAGCTGTCCGCAGATACATATCCTGGCATCGGAATATATATATATATATATATATATATATATATATATATATATATATATATATATATATATATATATATAATATACATATATATATATATATATATATATATATATATATATATATATAATATACATATATATATATATATATATATATAATATACATATATATATATATATATATATACACACACGTGTGTGTGTTAGTGGAGTAATATTCGTGTTAACTACGGTTTTCAGCTGTTTTTTATTTAACAATATTATCGATTTCCAGTTGATTTTGCTGTAGATGCAGTGAATGTAATTGTGGAAGAAACTACCTGATACCAGTTAGGCATGGTTAATAATACCGTAGAGGTAATATCCTTCGTGGAGCCAGCTGAATTTCAGCTAAACCTAAGTGACACATTTAGTTAACCTAATCAATTAAATAGCTAAACACGTAATAAAAACAAAATAGCCAAATATTAAATTTTAATTTTTAAAACGAAAATGTATGAAAAATATAGCAATTGTCTTCAAATGATTCAATTAAAGAAAAGATTTTATCCATTAATATATGAATGAAACATTTTGAGGCATAGCTTTTAATAATTTATCTTTTATGCAAAATAAACAATCCCGTGTTCTTAAGATAATATTAGGAATATTTAGATCAGCGGAGTAAACCCGAATTTAACAAATAATAATTTAACTATTATTCTCTTCTTTTAGGGATTGAATTTTCCATAAAAATTTCTAAGCGAGTGTCGACAACCGGAACCTCTGGGTAAATTTCGAAGTTGAAAGGATAAGTAAGATACGGAGATGAAATAATGAGCAATATTTTAAGTTTATATATAAAAAATTACAGGTATTATTTTAGAGAAAAATAAGTGAATAGTGATTGGAATATCACATTGTCTCCTTGGAATAAACTTCAACCAAGCTTATAGTATCAATAATATATGTAATAGAAAACTATGGCATGAATATCTATAAATGAATTGTTTGTCATGATCGTTTTATAAAAGGGTAAACACTCTTTAAAGTTGAGGGAAGGAAACATTTGAAAATAAACTAAGTGAATTCCTATCGTAATGGCAGCTACATTTTCCAATGAGCTAAGTTGTGCTATAATCTCTGGTTATATAAGTCTATTTCGTAAAACTGCAACATGTATGCGGTTAAGAATCGGATTCACGACATTTGTGCCGGCGTCAATTTGCATTGATGGCACACGTTAGGGAAAAATTGAAGGTAGGAGTTCTTGGTGTCTCCCAAGAAACTCAGGTAATGGAAAAAACTGCTGAATCCAATGGAGTGGCGTCGTCTCCGTGGTAACCTCGAAATGGCAGGCTGCGGGAGAGGGAATAAAAATGCATCGGAAGGAAGGAACGGGCCTCGTACGAGTACCTGGCTCGACACGGAGGTGCACTAACAGCCCCTAACGATGATGCACGTGGCGCTCCCTGGATCCGTTTTTTTGTCCAGAGGCATTCATCCTCATACATCATACATTCAGTTGATTTTATTCCATCCCTTCTCTCTCCTCGGTTTCTTTTTTTATTTAAAAATGTTCCACAGCTCACTTGGCGGTAAGAGATGTGGGCGGGGTGTGAAAGGAAACAATTTTGAGTGTGATTTTGGGAGGGGTGTTTTAACGTGTGGTGAGCTGGTCTATGGTCGTGCTCTTGGTGGTATTGTTTGCCCGAGTTTTCGTTTGTTCGTGCAGTTGCTGACTGCCTGAGGTTGGGCCGGGGAGTGCGATGGGGAGAACCCTCGCAAAAAAAATAAATATAAGGGAAGCCATTATCGATGCTATCTGTCGCTCGATCTTTCCACCAAGTAAACCCCTCGAGTTTTAAAACGGGTAAGGGTTTCTGTCGGCTCTTCCCCGACCGAGTGATTACTGTGGGGAGTGCAGGAGGGAAGTAGGGAGGAAGAGCGATTCGTGGAGGGAGGGGGAAAGGGGGAGAGGAGGGAGAGGTCGGCGTCGAAAATTACACTTTTTTACGGATCCCAGTCTCCCCGGCGATCCACCACCTTCAATCACCCCATCCCCCTCCCCTAGTTTTTCACTCACCCGTTGGCACTCAAAAGCTCCCAATTTTAGGCAGAGATATCCGTAGATAGCAATGTTTTTAGATCGGCAGAAATGATTTAAAGAGCTCTTGGCGAATTGCAAGTTGGAGCAAAGCCTCACCGTTCGGAGTTAAGCATTCTGTGTTCCCTAAAACAATTATCTACATTATCAGAGTAGGAAATCATTTCTGGGATTTCGTTGTGTTTGAACCTAAAACCATTATGAGAAACAATAGTCTAAACTGGATAAAGAATTGCCACTGTAGGTAATAAATCTCTCTGATAAATAGAAGTACAATTTTATCATTTAGCATTGTTTTTCATTTCCACGAATAAGGACCTTCCAATTTTATCCAGAACGCACCTTTATGGCTTCCGGTTATAGATATTCTGATAATTTCTTCGTATTATTCTTCCGGTCTTAGAAATTCTCAAACTATTGGATTCTTGTAATTTACTCTTGTACTTCTTTGACCAGAAACTTCCTTCGATTATTTTTACTTGGCTGAATTTGGAAATTTTTTTATCCCAAAAGTGTCCAGGTAGTTTTTCTCTCTCCGTGTCAATGTCATTTTTGAAATTTTCTCCTTAAGCATTTTTTGAATTCTTAATTCATCGTTGTTTGTAGTGGAGGTCACTATGCCTATGCGCAGGTCGTTTCAGCGGATGTAGGCGTGACGAAGGCGTCGCGTGACATGACCTGAATTAAAGAGAAACACCAGAATAATACTCAGGCTCTTACCCTTATGGCATTCTGTTTTAACCTTGAAATTGAAAACCTAGGTATATTGCTTCGCGGATATTCAACCGTAAGTAATCACCGCTGATCCGTATGTATGTATGTGTGTATATACTCGTGTTGTAAGGTTATAAGTAAATCCAGCAAAGGCAGGATTTTGTGGCTATAGGGGATAATTCGTTAAGTACATTTCCCATTATTATTTTATTTACTTTTATTTGCTAAAAATATAATAATGACATGATAAATTCGAGTCATTATTCTGCATTAAAAATGAGAGGAACAATCAACTATATGCAATGAAGATTATTTGAAACCAAATTTTATTTTTTATATGCGTGAAAAATTGCAGTTATTCCTGTAAAAAAACTGTTGTTATTTTTTATACTATCAGGCAATCAGTATCTTGGGAGTAACATCTATGTAATTATTCATTGGATAAAATAACAATGTAACGGTTCCTTTAGTGAATTCTTATACCCACACTTCAGTAAATTTACACACATTCAAGCTCTGTTTAAATCGATTTCTTGCTCGTATAACTGCAGCAACTACCCAAATCAAACGAAATTTTCTTTCGGTTTTCAAAATATTATCTACAAAAAATATTCGATTTTATTATAAGTGGGATAAAAGGTGAACATTATGAAATATTGCATCTTAATTGACTATAAATATTACATTACATATTTTAATTAGTAGATCATGAATATCTCTGAGCATGATTAAATATACATATATAATTCATAAATGACTCATAGTGATACTTGTGTGATAAAATGTTTGGTTGCACTAGTGTCACCCCCAAGGAGTGTTGTTTTATGGTATGGTCCAAGCGCGAAATGTTTACTTTAATTTTCCATGCACCATGGTTCCATTATTTTAAATTAATAGACACATAGTTTTAAGCTTACGACAGAAGAAAATTATCTTCAGGAAACTCCTTTAGGGTAACTTAAGATGACTCACTAGGTAGTGTGAGATCCCAGATCCCTCGAGTTTGGTCGAATTCTTTCTTTTGTTTGGAATTCATAAGTTCAAATGACCTTGATCAGGTAATCAAACGCACAGTACTCCTTCGTATGCATTGAATAACTTCGATTCGAACCGCGATCTAAGTGAATAATTTTTTTGCTACGAAATTCATCGCATTTGAATACAAAGAGATATCCTATTTATTGAGGAATAGCTATCACCGCAACATTTAAGAGTTAACTCCCACACCGTTTAAAAATTCACGAAATATTTCTTTAAATCCGGGGAGTGTAACTAGCCAAATAAATTTCCTTTCTTTTTTTAGTCTTCGGGTAATCGTGCATCATCCTTCAATCAGTTTTACGGCGCGTAAACTGCCAACCTAATTTATTGCCCCTCTCCGGATTATCTCCGACTTTATTTTTAAATAAAAGTACATTTTCGGCACCTTGGGGTGAATATATTGCCTAGAGTTGTATTTAGTTCAATGAAGGGAAGAAATACGAGATAACGAGGTGGATGAGCGGCATATAACTGTGTCCGTTCGATGGCTCCCTGCCGTAAATAAAAACACTACTTACTGCTTGGATAAGCAAAGTACTATAATAACAATAACTTTTCCTGGTGAATGACTATGCCCAAGTGATTATGATATTTTTTAAATTGCATTTCAGGAACTTATCTACAAAAACCTAGCAATAGGTGAGAAACCACTGAAGGTGTGACTTTTTAGAATCTATAAAGTTTTTGAGTAATTTAATAGCTATGGACCCAACTTAATCTAGTCACATTATGTAAATTGATTATTACCCAATCAAATTTATTTTGGTCTTACTTACAACCTTGGGTATGAAGACATATTGCCTAAGTGTACATCTGAGTGTCCAACCGGTATTACCGGAATATATTATTCTTGAAAATATGCAAATGTTAATAATTCTTCGATATATACAAAGAAACTACGAAAGATACCACGGCAGTATATTTTAACGGAGTTTTCCGTTGCGCGTTCAATGCGCATTATAATGCAAGAATTTCAAAGGGTAAGAGTCATTCACTTTGACCAAGATGCCGGTCCTTGCGAATGAAAATGGTACTTTAAAGTTCTTTTATTGTTATTTAGTGACTTTTAGGTTGTATCTAGTTTAAATATTATATCATATTTAGTCATTTAATATTATTTAAGGTAAACGAATCCCTGCATAAGGATAACTACTTTGATAGACTTTAAAACAATAGAGCAGCTAAGATAGAGGTTATTTGGCCTCGAGTTTCGTTCCTCATCCCCACGGTTGAAATCAGATACTGTTCTCTTGTTGTTAACAAGTGTCTAATATACAGGAAAAAACACAATGAATTTGGTATGGAACCTAGTATTATTCATTTCTATAGACCTAAAGACCTATTTTGAGGCCAACAAAGCTTTGGCTTTTTACAAACAAACAAAGTGGCTTTTTACAATGAGCACATGACTCCTCCTTCCATTGGAATGAAGTAGAAATACATGCAGGCTAATTGAATGAAGCCAAGTATCCTTAGCGACAGTGTGACTTAAAGGCAGAAAATTAAGTGCCCAGGAGATTTACGGCGGAGGGTAAAAAAATAGAACTTAAAAATAATGAAAGAGACGTCATGGTCTCTTACAAACCGCGCTAAAGTCCTCCCCTCTAACGTCCTACAAAAACTGGATGGATAAAGGAAATCTGTTACGTACACGCCACGGTCTAGGGATCTCGAGTGTGCGGGAGGCGTGTAGACTGCAAAAGCAATTGAAATCTCTTTGGTTTGTCCCCGATTTCATATGAGCAATTGTTTTCTCTAAGCACGGAGCAGTGAATTTGCATCACACGACCATCCAACCAACCTTACTTTGCCGACTCCTCGACCCCTTACACAAGAGTTGGGGAGATTTTCAACCACACTCTATCGATCACCATCCTGCCATCGCTACTTTTGGCTGCAAAACATCTTCTTCTTCCTCCCCTCATTCAAGTTACTTCCGTGAGCGGAAGAATAGCTTTCACCCATTTTTGGCTATCATTTTCCTGAATAAATATGTATATAATTATATATATATATATATATATATATATATATATATATATGTATATATATGTATATATATGTATATATATGTATATATATGTATATATATGTATATATATGTATATATATGTATATATATGTATATATGTGTATATGTGTATATGTGTATATATGTATATATGTATATATATGTATATATATGTATTTATATGTATATGTATATATATGTATATATATATGTATATATATATGTATATATATATATATATATATATATATATATATATATATATATATATATATATATATATATATATATATATATATATAGCTCCAAAAGGCTAAGAATTTTTTAATATTAGTAATTTTTATTTGCGTCTTGGAATATAAGATAAACAGCCAAGAACACGTCCGATTGCCAACACTTTTTCATATATTATCGTTTATAGTGTCATTATTTAAGCCAAACATTTTCCTAAATTGTTACACCTATTTTGAATAATTCTTTCAAACATAATTTCAGCCACACTTCTTGAGCTTCTTTTATATGAGTTTTGGAGAACATGTGAGTTTGTCTCAACGGCAAGGAGAATCAATAGCAAATGTTGCATTTCCTAATTTTCCGGCAGGTGATATTAAATTACTAAAATGGTCATTTGCACTGAAATATTGGCCCTAATTTCATTACTTAATCAGTTTTATTTTGCAATACTTCATCTATTTTTTCTTGAAATTCTCTCATGATTTCCTTTAAACAGCAAACAAAAATTGGGTTGCGCTTCATTGGATTCACTAGTAACCCCATTTCCCTTGAAAAACATAAAATTTATAGAAAAAGCCTGTTTTAAAATATTTTTTCCTTATTCTAAAGAAATAATACACTCATATATTTGAATTAACTAAATACATGAATTTTGTTATGTGACATGTGATCCCTAAAGAACATTGAAAAATTATTTCATAAATAATAATACGTTTTAAAGAAGTGTAAACAATTAGGTTTTCTGAAATGAAAATCATACCTTCTTAAATTTTTGGTGAAAATTTTATTGTTAACGATGAACTGGAGAAATAATTACAAAAAATTTAAAAAAATGTTTATCTCTCACAGTGGATTTAAAATTTCACCTTTGCAATTAATCCTGGCATAGATTTAATTACTATGAACTCTACCCCAGCAAATTCAAATTTCATTACCATACTTGCTTGTTCTGTGAATGCTAACAAATGATATTTATTCTTCAACTGAATTCTTATATTTGGTTTTTTCTTACTCGGTTTACTTTCGGTTACATTATCCAATCATTCGACCTCTTAATTAAACCATTATTTAATTAATTTAATTGATTTATATAAAATATTATTCTCAAATAACTTGCTAATTAGAGATTCAAATTTCTTGTAAAAGCGTTATTTACCTCTTTCCATTAATTTCCATGTTATTTCAACCAAATGGAAGCCGTTTATACAGGTGAGTGCATTATTCTGCACAAAACGCTAATTAATTATTGACACAGCGTTTTAATCTTTGCCACTACCCCTGAGTAACCAGGTATTTAATTACATAGGATACTATCTAATGTAGCCGATATATTTAGACGTTTCCAGATTCTTTGACTAATCAATTAAAGTATTTCTAGAGGCATTTGGGGTTTCAATATCTGAGCAGTCTAATTCCATCCCTTATTTAATTTTCTATGAAAAACGGCAGCCGAAACTATTTACGATTTGGCCACAAAAACTTAATAGCAGTACAAACAGAGAAGTACCAAATGCATAATATGTGAGGGCGTCAGACAGGGTAATATCAAATAAGGGGTGATTGATCCCAACCCAACAACTTTTATTGTTAAAAGAGCGAGAATATGGAACATAAAATATCTCTGATTTGTTCTACGAGTATGTTTCATGTAATACAAGTTTTTAAAAATAATCATTAATTATCTATTATTTGGGAATTTCTCTGGCTTTAAGGAAGTTCAAAAGTTTTACTACTTGCCCGATTGATAAATAACCTCAGGGGAAAAATTATCTACGGCAGGATTGGTTGCCATCTCCAAATAAGTGCTATACATTCTAAATTTAACATGTATTTTAAATTCACTTAACAATAAACTGCTCTAACATTAGATTAGATCATGTGAACATTGTGAAATTTTAGCTGTTTTAAAGAACCGCTTATGCCTGAGTCACCATGCTAAAAATAATATGCATTAAAATAGGCGTAAGCAACTTTAAACCCACTATAGATCCCAAATTTGATTCATTCGCATTTCATTGCTCGTCGCATAAATGAGCTGCTGACAATGGTAATTTTGATCATAATTATTTTTTATAACCATTCGATATGGGCATGCCTTATTTTTTCATCCTTGTGCCGATTTCATCAGTATTCAATTCAATCACCTAGCCCTTGGGGATCCCACCATGACGGCCCACAGAACCCCGTAAGGATGAGCTATCGAGGAATGCGAAGGATAATGGTACTGGGACGACGCTGGGTTTAATGAAGGTGGGTACGAAATTCCGCGGGTAGGGAGAGGTCTAGAGAAAAAAAAGGATCCGACCTTTATGCCGGGGAGGAAGAAATGCCCCATCTCACGGTTTGAGATGTAAATTAGGAATTACTGGTGGAAGAACGAGCGAGGTGAGTCGGAGATATCGGAGAATATGCGATTGGGTGTGTTTTTTTCTCCTTGTTTTCACCGAGCTGAAGCGGGGTATGCGAAAGGAATTAGTCCCATCTTCTCCAAAGAGAGGGGAAAGGTAGTGAAGTGAGATAGAAGACAAGGAGGAGAGGTGGTGTGGGAGCGGGGGGCGGAGGGATCCATGGGGAGTGAGAGCGAGGATAGGTACGAGCGGAAATGGAGGTCATCTCTCTTTTCCACCTCGCCTATTTCACTCCAAACTAGCTCCAACTTAATTGGCTGACTTCAACGCTTTCCAACTACGGCTCCTCTTTCGCTCATTCTACCTCACGCGTGGGTTTGAGTAAAAGCTCGCGATGGTGATTTTGGACCGTGGAGACAACGGACGGATCGCGACCCTTATTCCCATTATCTCCTGGTGCAACGTAAAAAAAATCCCTCAGCTCCGACCGTCCTTCGGAGATTCCCATTAACCTTCGTTTTTTCCCTTTCTTACTGGTCTTCTTGTGTCTGTGATTCGAAGGTCTTTGGGGGAAACTAATTTTTTTCACTACCAAAGCGTGGGAAGAAACTTAATTCTCACAATGCGTTTCTTCGCAAGTAAGTGCATTATTGGATTCCTGTTTCACCTAGGGGCACGAGAGCTTGCCGATGATATAACAGCAATATGACTTCGGTCGTTTTCTTTCGCTCGCTAAACTGTTCTTGCTGAGACATGAGCCGCCGTCCGTATGCAATTTAATTTTTTCTCCAAGCAAATTGTTTCCAAACCACTGAGTAAAGCAGATAAAGATGCAGGTATACTCTATGGAAGTGCTCCTTCAACTATATTTTCTTTGAAGATCGTAGGTCCGTGTGCTTAATCGTGGTGGGATAAGAAAGAGACAAAGCTCGTTTGCTTCTGGATGCCACGGAGAACAAATTTACTCCACTGTGCAGCATGTTGGATTCACTTGTCTGCTCCCGTATTCTGTAGCGACAAGTGGAAGGGTAACTCTCGGTTCGAAAATTGTGGAGACTTTGAAATATTTATTAGACTTCTTTATTAAGAAAGGTTTTCCAGTTTAAGAGTGGTGTAAGTGGTGTCTTGCGTTCAATCGTACGCCACGGGCCTTTTTGTCGACATAAAGTTTTAAATGTTGTCAGACTTACACAAAAACCGCCAAATGCGTGCACGTGGGCCCATAATTTCATTTATGTCATTAGAACTATGAAGTTTTTTATGAGGATCCACTTCCAACTACAATTATTACGTATCATTTCCACCTAAGACTTTTCATCCTACTAAGCATGGAAAGCTATACATATACTATATATTGCTTCATATTCTAGAAACAAATGCCGTGAATTCTTGTTCTGATATTCTAGATTACCATTTCATGCGATATCGAGTTTTTCAAGATTTTTTAACAATCAGAACCATTAGAAATCACCTTTCTTATAAAGAGCTCGAAAATACACGCTACCGTTAATTATATGGGTGGTGAGTTTTAATGCAAATATTTCCATTTTGCTTGCGAATGAAAATAATTTGTTTTTCTCTTTCCGCCAAAATAAATGGAAAACCGCATTTGCTCCAAGATTCCCTGTTCCCTTCTCGAAAGTCTGAAAATCCCTAAATTCCACATTAGCAAAGCAAAACACAACAAAAGCCTCTTCTCAGTCGGAATCAAGTTAAAACTTCCGAATTATCTGCTTATGGGGAAAATTTGAACAAATCTTTTCGGGGGAAAACTTTTAATTAAATTTAATCTGTCCATCTTCCTCAAACTTGGGAGGGAATAGAAAGCATTCCATTGTGCATACAGAGAAAAACTTTCCAAAAATTTGCAGAAAAACTTGCCAGATTTGAATGCAAGAGGTAAAAAATGTCAGAAATATACAGTAATGTGCATAATTAACTTTTATAGGTCATATGGAATAACATTTAACCACCGTATACGGAGAAAAACGACGCTTATTGCGCAAAAAGTAATGTTATGCTCGAAAAGTGGATTTATAGCTTTACTTTGGACCAAATAAAATAGCTCGCGAAGAACAATCAAGCCCGTTCCCACTCGGAATTCTACGAGTACCCACCAAATTCTTGCTTAACCTAATCGAATGAGCTGTCGCCGAAATAATTTTATTTATTTTAATATTTTTGAGCCAGTTAGCTAGAGAGAGAGAGTGGCGTGGTAGGTCGTTACTTTTCGTACTCGCTACGGGCAACGGAAGGAAGGAAAAGGAAGCGGAGTTACGGTTCGCCGAAAAAGAATATCCATCAGAGAGCCCGGGACGTAAGGGGACTTCTGTAATCCAATCACTGTAATGATTGGATAGCTGCCCCATGGTTGACATTTTTTGCTGAAAAGGAAGCCGGCGATGGCTTGAGGAAGGGGAAATATGAGACGGAACGGAAAAAACGGGATCATACTTCTTGTTTTGCTGGTTTCTTTGGGTTATCTGCAAAGAGCCCTGAAGCAGAGAAATGCGCGCACTGATTTCTGTACAGAGTGATAAATATCGTGGAAGAACAACGAGTTATCGTGTAAGAGTAATATCACAAACACTCTATTAGCTTGCAGTACAATGCTACAAAGATTGTGATTAGATGAAACAATTCTTTGACTCATCCAAATCTCTCAGGTGGCTTCATAAGAGTAATTAGGGTTGCTAGTTAGGATATAAGCAATTGAAAAATTAAATCGAAATCGTCAGAAACTTTTCCCTCTGTATTTTTGACGAAAATCGAGTATAACTGAATTGCAAGATTGCGAAATATATTGCCTTTGCTCAACAGGTTTACAAGATGTATATTTTTTAATAATAAAGATGTATTAGGGAGGCCGTGTACAGTGGGTAGGGCACAGAAACGTGAATTCCTGGATTCAATCCAGGTGATACCTTTGGGTGAACTTAACTTCAATCGAAATGACTATTACTGTCACTTGTGTATCTTCCTAGTTAACTGCGGCTGGGACAAAAAAATAAAGTAGCCCTTCATACAGTGGTTAGAGATTTTCCAATTGTCATTTGATTATCTTTAGGTGTCAACTTAAATTATTATTTTCATACTTTGTGACACATAAGATAAGTCAGTTTTCAACAATCAAATCTTTGAATCAGGTGAAAACAAATATTTACTGAGTAACTGGTTAATTTGTGCTTTATTACTTAACTCGTCTATCGTGACCTGTGCTGTTTGCTAGGATTTTACGGCCAATAAATGACTATACCACGACTTACGGTAGAAATTGGGTAAATGAATCGTGCGCTAAGTTTAAAATACAAAAAAACGATGGCAATAAAAAGAAGGAACTTTACCACAGGAGAAAATGTACTTTCATTAAAGTGGACTGCATGATAAAAATGCCTATGCTTGTACTGGACAGGGATTTTGAAAGAGCGCATTAATTTTTATAAATGTGTAAATCTTAAGAAATCTTATACTTCAAACCACGTTGTTCTTCAGAGTCATGGCATCATGAAATCTTATTTTTTGCCGAAAAAAAATGAGTTGATTTTCTGAGTGATGATATTCTCGGGGAAATTAATTGTTGTTCAATGGCTGCGTTGATATAGAGTAGGTTAAATGCTTATAAAAAAAAGTGTTATTCCTATAAATTAATGCAAAAATAGGCAACATTTCAATTTTAAAAATTTTGTTTTGGTTGCAAACATTTTTCGTTCAATAGATTTTACTGTTTTAAAATTGGTCCTATGCTGTAATTCGTTTATGATTCTTTTAAAAAATGTCTCAAACATAAGATATTATTTTTACAGATGCCTACTTGTCACATTTTTTCTCAAATTATGCTTTACAATTAACTAAATTTTATTATTTATGTAAGAAGACAATAGATATGTACAAGATATAATTAGCCATTTAATATTACATGAGTTCAACTGCAAATTACGTTTCAATAAAGATAAATACTGGCAAATTTAAAATCACTGAAAATTTAATTTAATACTTCGTCAAATCTCCACATAGATATAACCCTACAATTCTCCGGTGCGGATTATTTTATTTTCTTCCTTGCTGCGGGAAACTTGCTGGTATATCTACAAAACTTTTAGGATTATGGAAGTAACATTTCAGAATAACATCCCAAATTGCATTTTATAAATATATGGGCATCACGAAATTTTCAACAACTTTACTGCAAATCATATAAATGGCAAATGAAGTATAAATTAAGGTGTATCGTCCTAGCGATAAAGTTATTTAATGAAATTTCTTAAAATCATTCTTGTTATTGCAAAAAGGTTTCTGAAAGTTATTGAAGTCATGGTCATATCCTCTAAATTTTCAGTTGATCAAGATTATATTGAAAGTTCAAAAAGATTTTAAGGTTTTAATAATTTCTGAGCAAATTTAAAAATCAGTATGATGGAAATGGAGCGAGAATCAATTTAAATAAAACATAAAATTGAAGAGAGTGTGGAACAGGAAGACTAACATAAACATTAAGTTTCGAGGCACAGGCTAAAGCAGAGAGAGCAGTGGACTTACTGGTATATAGGAAGTGCTTTGGACGAAGATGGGTCAAGTACGTATCATGATCATAAGATGGACGATCTTTCCCGCCAGAGTAACTTTCGCCAAGAAGAAGCTGTTGATGACAGGGGCCTTGAGTGAGGATTTTAAGATAAGATTAAAGAAAACTTTTATATGGGACGTATTTCTGTACCATGTGACATCTTGGTTTTTTTAAAAAAAGGATAATTGTAAATTGAAAGCTTTAAAGATGTGGGTATGGATAAAAATAGAAAAACTAAGACAGCAGAAAATAAAATAAAAGAGGAAGTAATATACATGGAAGAGGAGGAAAGAGGGCAGTTCAGAAAAAATGCAATTAGGGAAGGGAATGATCAAGTAAATGTAAAGTATTATGATTGGCAATAGAAAGATGCAGAATGAAACATAGAATTTGGAAGGGACAAGAAGTATGTGGAGCTTAAGAGGAGTTTATTTTAGTGAGTATGAGAGTATGAAGTGCAAGTGTAATGTTTAATGTCAAGTAAGACATAAAAATAAAAGACCAGTTAAATATTGAGTCCATCCAAAACCTTTTTAACCGGTTGACTAATATTAAAATATACATTGTCTTTTTCGTATAGAAATTCACCTTAAATAAATAAATTAATTAATCTGCATAAATCTGTAGGTATTATTTAGCTTTCCCTTCTTAGCCATCATGAAGTGATTAGGAGATTAGAATAAAATAATATAGTATTCTCTGTTACTAAATCACCATTTATTTCCGAAACTAGTGTACCCTCAGCATTTATTTGGTTAGTTTTACTATCATATTTTATAAAATAAATTTAACCCTAAATTTTTCGTTCAGTTCTTTTCTAAAACGATCAGTTTTACAATTAATCATAAATTTCGCAATTTTAAGTTTTGATTATTATTAAATTGCTCCACCCCGCAGATATTATTCTACTATACACAATATGTACCGTATTGCGTCCAACTTGAGATCTATCATATCAATTCTACGTCTAGTTAATTTTCACGGTTTTTTAGCTATGCTTCCAATTTAAATAAAATTATATAAAAATAGTGTCAAGAAATCTAAAGAAATGCCGCAGGGATGAAAATTAATCTTAAAATATTATCTTTAGGTGAACTTTACTTTCTTTTATAAATAGCGAGAAATTTTTTTTTATCCAAATTTTCTTAAAACTCAGCGTTATTTGAAAAACGTCCTCTTCGTAACCCGTGCCATTGTTGAATAATGTATGAGTGAAAACGTCCAAAAGGAATCAATGGAAAAATCAGAAGATTTAATTTATTCACCCACTTCTGTTTGAAATTATTCACCCACGCCTACCGTAATATGACATGTCTTCCTCAGTTATTTATTTTTATTTTCTATTTTAACAATCCCACTCAAACCATGCTGTCAGTGGGGTTGTTAAAAATAAGTAACATTTCGAAATCACCATTGATAAATGTGAGGTACATAGATTCGACAATGTTGGTACATACTCCGATATGTAGGCCTTTGTTTAGCCATGGACAATTGTAAACTCTGAAATATGGCGATCAACAGATGAAACAAAAATACAAAATTTCTATGCTTTAATAATATCATCAAATTGATGTCCCGAAGAAATTTCTTTAAATAAAGTGGTGTTTAGTGCAATTAGTGTCGTGGTGGCCAGGTTGGCTCCCCGGTACTCGTATAAAAGCAAAAAGCTTAAGGTGGTAGTCCGCCTAACCACTGGGTCAAGGATATTTTCATGTGCTTAATTTAATTGGATGACATGCTAACATACGAGGGTCATCCGGAAAGTAGTACCCGTTCGTGAAATAAAGACACAAAAGTAAATATTAACAAACATAAAAAATTTTATTTGAAAGAGGATACTTTAAACTACTTCTCAACATAATCTCCAAGCAAATTAAGGCATTTGTCATAACGTGTGACAAGTTTCTGTATTCCTGCTGCATAGTCCTTCGCCGCCAGCTCATTGAGATACGCGAGGGACCCATCTTGCACAAATTTTTGCATAATGCAGATGGTGTTTAACAATTTCATGAACAATTGTTCGAGAAACATTGGGAAAATGCTCACAGATGTCATCAATTGTGACGCGCCGATCGTTCCTCACGAATTCGTCAACTGAGCTCACCAGTTGCTCTGTAATGACAGACGGTCTCTCCGAACGCTCATCGTCGTGTGTGTTCCCCCTCCCCATGTTGAAGTTGCGACACCACCGCCGAACAGACGACTCGTCCATTACATTGTCTCCATACACCTCCTTTAATTGGCGATGAATATCACATGGGCGAACGTTTCTTGCATTGAGGAATTTAATCACTGCCCTCACTTCACAACTGGCGGCGTTCTCAATTTTTTTAAACATTGTAAACAATCACAGAAACAACACAGGCAATGCTAGCGTCACGCAACTTGGCTCAGAGAAGGCAGACAAGCCACTGAAGCTATCTGACCTCGTCCAGCGGCTACTCGCGTCGTCAGCACTTCATGCGGCACGAACGGGTACTACTTTCCGGATGACCCTCGTACAATTAGGTGTAATTTATAATACTATAAGAATTACTAGAAAATGATCAAAATGAAAGTTAGTAATGGAGTATTTGATCCTAAAGAAAAACATTTTAAAAAATTTCTTGATTTTTGAACACCTTTGTATAATACCGCAGAATTATGAAGTCAACCATGCCAGTTGGCCGTCATATTTATTATCATGACCCTCCTACTTTTTTCAATTCTATATTCACTTGTCTCTCTGAATGAGGCCAATATAATCAACTGAACAACAGTCACCGGTGTTCGTCCTCTTTCGACTTGTCCACATTTTTTGATGGACTTATACGCTTTCTGGCAGATGATTAATCAGCATGAACCTTTATTTTTCGTAAAAACGAATGAAGTCGGAGCAAAAATCTTCAATGCAGTTATTCCAACAACGATGAAGAAAAACCATATCATATCACACACCTTACGCATCGTTAGTAAGTAGTATTTTAAATTGAAATCTCAACTCTAATTTACGAGATTAATAATCATTTAATGATATGTCCGATTAATGGACACTGCCTGGACACAATGGACAATGGCTGCCAATTAATGTCCAGTTGAAATAACAAGGAAGAATAAAATAGTTGTTGGCACCAATTATAGCGTTAGAGTAGTATATAGCAGTAAATCGTGGCCATTTTTGTGAATTAAATACTTAGGAATGTCATTTTTGGAGTATTTTTTCCAATTCTCCTTATTAAAATGTTTTCAAGCCTTTATTAAAAATCCTATAAAATTTTCTTGGAAACAAATAACAGCAACGACATTTTCTCATGGCATTCCATAGAAAATCTGAGAAAATTTCCGTAAGGGTTGTCAAAAGCTTCTGCAGATCCTCAAGTCCAACGATGTCACTAAGGGCCTCATTTAAACTTGTAACGACCGTTAGCAATTTCCGAGTATTTAGGATAAGGTCCTGATTTAAACCGGTCTTTCACGAATAAAGTATTCGAACAATTTTTAGTGAATTTTAATTTTTTCAAACTTTTCACCGGAAATCGAATTTATGTAAACAAATTTACACTGAAACTAATTTTGAGTTGCTTGAATATCACTGCTACCATTAAAAATGTTTTTCAACGTTGAACACATCTAATAAACACTAACTTTGTATTTTGAGGTTTCCTTTGCACAAGCCCTTAAAACCTTTCCAATTTTTCATCCATGAAAAGTTGTTGGGCATCACGATAGAAAAGGAGAAAAAAAAAACATAAAACTTATATGCGACTGGATTTAGTCTAAGAATGCTCATTCTTAATCAAGACTTATTAGAACAAACTGTGACTCATATTTTAAAAATAAAATGCCCAATAATAAAGGGCTAGTGAAAAGTGCATGTAGTTGACTACTTTAAATATACGGTATGAAAGATACAAACGAGTAAATTAAAATACGTACCTCCACATTTACATAAAATACGTGTCAACAATCAAATATTTAATTGCACTTCTCTGTATTTGATAGAATAGGGTAAAAATCAAGTATTGTTTAACTTATATTCAAAATTGGCCTTTTACCCTAGCATAAAAATTGTTTTCCATTCTTTCCAGTCTTGAAAAAGCACTTCTCTTCGATTTTCCAAAGCATGAATGTACTAAAACTGGAACGAAAATCAGTAGCTCTAAATATATTTTTTGTAATGCAATGCTAGCAATAATATAATAAAATAAATGTGAATTTCACATCCGTAAATGATATTGGATACTCGTCAACAGAAAATTATTCCGAAAACTTATTCAGTAACCTACCACCGCCAAGGGTAAAGGCGCCCTCAAGTATCTTTATGGAAATTTGAGAGGAGTAAGAGAGGCAGTGAGAGGGATAGTGACTAAAAGGGTGGAAAGGCTAGAAAGAGAGACAAAACATTCATCGACCTGGAAGAAAAGGGAAGTGGGAGAGAGAGGGAGGGAAGGAGAAAGAAGGAGAAATGATTAAGCAAGAGAGAGAGAGAGAGATAGACAGGTTAATGTGTCTGCATGTGATATGTGTGGATGGAGCAAACTTTCGAATCCTTTTAAAGGTGATGTGGTGTCATCCTTTCCGCTGGTCTTGTGGTTGCACATTAGCCCAGAGTGCGTGCGGCGGATGGAGTGAGGGGTATACTCGACTCTTGGTTTCCTCAGGATAAGTCGTAAGCCACGCACAAGCATACGTATGTATTCCGAATATTTTTTTCCGCTTGCCCATTTAAACGTCCACTCTTGCCTAAGAAAAATGTCTTTTTTTCATTAATAAAAACCTGTTTCTTTGCGTCCAGCGTGGGACATCGATTGACCCTTCTGTCTGCGTTTCGGCAGCCCATGCGACCTCGACTCCAGAATTTTAAAGAAAACATTGGGACGACGATGCGAAGGGAGTGAGAGCCCTAAAGAAGAAATTCGATAGTCTTATCACAAAGTAGCATTTCGATAAAATAGGTAATTACGCATTCCATTAAAATTTAGTCCTTTGTTAATGTCCCAAAGAATAAAACATTCAACTTTAGTTTTCACAGGAACGAACATTTTCTGGAGCGAAATATCCTAAAAGGCAATACAAATCGGCATCCACTCAGTACATAGTTTTTTTGCTTTATATCCAAAATTTAAAGGGTCTCAAAAAAAGTAGATATTGCTAAGCACGGAGAATATTTTTTAGCAATATCCCATTTAAAAATTTAGTTGTCACTCAATTATTATCCTTCTAAAAGCGACTGATTAAATTAGTTTCTCTATTACTTCATTTACTTCTATTTCACCACATTTAAATAATTGTTTCACCATTGAAATTATCTATTAACCCGCGGCACATTACATCGGTTATGTAGATACACTCTCTCAGAGCCTAATAAAACCCTTATCATACACACAAATATATATATATATATCATACATATGATATATCTGTATAACATGAATATATATATATATATATATATATATATATATATATATATATATATTTATATATATTCCTAATATATATATAATGTAATGGGCTGACACAATATAACACAAATAGAATAGCAACATTTAAAAGGACACTCACACGGTAAATTGTTCGAGCTTTCGGCCCTCTCAGAGGCCTTCTTCAAGTGAGACTGCTATATACACGCACACCTATGTATATATGTACATACTATATGTATAATTCAATTCCTAATATATTTAATTGGGATTTATTTTGTGTGTACACATTTATATTTTAAAACTACATTTCCAAGTAACTGACTCTGAATCTGTGACGCCAAAACATTCCAGATGGGAGTGGCATTATCTTAGGAAAATCATTCGAAGAAATACCCCGAAAGGCGAATAGCATCCGGGCTACAATGTTCTTTCCAAAGGATTCGCAATGCGTGGCACACAGAAAAGATGCACCATAAAACTTCCGAGTCTCAGAAAATAAACAATATAATAGCTGTCTCCCTCCAAGTCAAGTTCTCAAGTTCTAGGTGCTGAAAACTATTAGTGCTTTTCTCAATAAATTCTTAGCACACGGTTACTCGATATCTACCATAAAGGGCGGCCGACCACACTCGCCTTAACTCAGATGCCTTCATTCCGGACGACTGAAGCCCAACCTACTTCTCGTCTCTCACTCAAACGAGTGCGAAGCCCACTAGGGAACGGGGAAGACGTGTGCACCGCGGAACCTTAACGACTCGGCGGTTTCTCCTCTCACGACCCCTCTTCCTCCCGCCCCCGGAGCTATTCGAGCGCGCACTCCTCCCTCCAACGCGGAACGCCGCTGCCCCACCGCGACCAACACCGCCCTCACTTTCGGAGCCAAATTACCTACCGCCCGCGGTCCACTGAATCCAGAGCAGCCAAACTCCCTCCTTGGAAGATGCACACAGAATCCTGAACCGAACAAAGCGAGAGAGTTTGGTTTTGCGCAAGGGAGAAGAAACGAAGTGAATCATGTGGGATGTCGCGCAAGCAAAAGTGGAAGGTTTCAAGGGATGGAGAGTTGGAAGGAAGGGAGGGACGAAAAGAAGCTGAGAGAGAAGATGATGAAGACGGGAAAAAATTAATATCAGCGGACGCAAATGGGGTAGAAATGGAGTGGAGGCCAAAGCCGCTTATGCAAATTTAAAGCCGCAAGACACCCACTGCTTTCTCTTGGCGTACATTTCGGCGTCGTCATCGGGACGGTGACGGGAAGGGAGAGGGGGGGTAACGAAGAGTGGTCGTGGAGTGAGGAAACTAATTTACGAAAAAGGAGAGGGGATGGGAAGGTCGGAAGAGGGAATTCAAATGAGTTTGAGAGAAAGTTGGGGAGCGGGAGAAAGCGCGATGCTTGTATGCAGCATATTGGAGTCGGAAGGCTACGATGAAGCAATTTCAAAATAAATCGAGGAATGTAAAATGAATTGTGATCTGCTTCAGATGTCATTCCTTAAAAAATTGAATATTCCTTATACATATTTTAGGTGACTGTTTGCATTCTCACTAAAATTCGGCCGAAATAAATTTCTGATTTTTATTAGTTATATTTTGTTTTTAGAAAAAAAAAGGTTTTCTCCCAAACGGTTTCCTTAGAGTGTTAGCCATTATAAATATTATAGTAACATTTTAGTGTATTATTTGGTGGTTTTGTCAATTCTAATCAGTCCTGAAATGGCATTAATGAAAGTCACTCTTAGAGAAAAGAAGATATTTACAATGCATCTAAAAGAAATTAGTATTTCTTACGAGAACTTGTACCTAAAAGAGATGATGGGAATTGGTTAAGGGGACCATTATTTGGAAAGAAAGAATATTAAGAATATATTACTGGAGAAAAAAGACAGGTTAAGACCAAATCCTGCTTCCGCTTGTGAAACCCTAAACAACATGTTTACTGCTAGTATCTGGAATTTTTATGAGTAATAAGCAAAGTTAAATATAATAAATAAGAGTAAGCTAAATTAATAGCAAGTTATTTTAATTAGGAGAGTCATTGAAAAAAATACATTTTTATTTCGGTGCCTGTTTTTTAATAAACCAAAGTAAAAAGTATTAGTCTTTCATTAAATATCTATTGGGTACACCAATAATTTATAAAATTTTCAAGGTATATTGCATTGTAAGTAGGTGGTAAAGTTTTATGAAGATTAACTGTTGCGTGGCTCTGATTAACATATGCGAGTGTTATTCCTTTTGATAAGAGAGATTAATCGTTGTGGTCAATTTCATTTTATTAATATTATTGGTATTCTACCTTTTAAGGAAGTTTTTGATGACGATCAGCAATAAAGCGATATTTGTTTAAATCTCTAGCATAAAACATCCTGAATTTAGATTAATGATTAGCATCTATGAATGACCACAATTAATATGCACGAATTTAGTATTTGTAAGGTAGCACAATAATTATTGAAATTATCTACATTTTTTGTAATGCCAGTAAATGCCTAATATAAAGTATTTGAAAAACTAAAGTAAGGATATAACTCATTTCCATAAAATAAAACTTTATTACCCGAATAACGCTTCGACACACGGAGTCATCCTTATGCGCAAAACAAAGAGACAAGAAAATTATTGAACATACAGAAAATAGAGACGAAGGAGGGGGGATAAAATACGGGAAGGGGTTGGAGGTGGAGGAAGGGAGAGCTGAAGGATAAGGAAAGGCTGGAGGAGAAAGTTTGTCGCAAAAGAAGATAAGGTAAAATGAGAGGGGGATACTGCAGGTAGAAGTGTAAAAGTGCTATAGTCTTAGTTTATTATAGATTCCTTCTGCTACATTAGCCCTGGAACTGAGCAAATTATTGGATTCTTTACTCATTTGCAAACCTACGTTTATTAATGATACATTGTAACACTGTGTCAAGCACTCTAAAACTGGGTCGCGGGTAACTATATATATGGAGATTAAAGTTAATGCATGAATTTGTCGTAGCAACTAGCTTAGAGTTTTACCTGAACACCCAGGAATCAATAAGTTATGGTACTAATTAATGAGATTCGTCATATACTTTTTCAGGACCTTAAATTGGACCATTACTAAGGACGAACTTTTTATTGGTGATGTTCACGGAAAATCGTGGAATTAATTAGAGCCCACGGCACGATTTCCTAAATATTGTAATATCCCCGTAAACACCAGAGAGAACTTGAATGCATGTCCATGTTGATAATGCTCGCTGGGATAAAATCATATTTAAAAGAATAACTTAATATGATGTTGAAAAAGTATGATAATTAAGAAACCTGACCCTCTCTGTGTCGGTGATGACTTAGCAAATATTATTTGAACATATTGGAGAAACAGAACTCGGAGCAGAATTAATCCAATTGATTGACGCAATAGGAGATGCTAAATTCATTTGCTTATTTTGATATCTAGATCGTCACGACACCGCGCAAGCTGCCGTAAGGATGGGTGGCGCATTAGGTCACAAACCGTACATTTGCAATCCTACTCATGTAACCTCTATGCAAATATTAGTTCGATCATACACTCAAAAAATTTTAATCACGCGAAAGAAAGTACTTACAAGCAACAATATATAATAGTAGGATATATATATTCAAATTAGGATGTAGAACTGTTTAATAATGGGTATATTAAGTAAAAATTACAACAAGCAGGATGCAGTATACTGGAAAAAACATGCAGAATATCGACAAAATAAAATTACTAATTTTAACAATCTCCTACGCGGTTGCTGTCAGTTATTTTTTTATCTCTAATGACACGATTCTAAAATTGAAAAAACAAAATTTTAAATTTATCCGTTTTACTATCTATCTCCCTGATTTTACGTACGCGATCTTATCTATCATAGTAGGATCTCTCTTTCTAGTTCTAAAATTGATGTTTCTCCATAATGGGAATCGTAGGCACAAATTTAGGTTATTCTTAACCTAGGGCTATTTATGGAGCACTAAAAGCTTTCTATATTACTACAACGGAAAAAAACACTTTTGCTTTCGTAAATATCGTTATTATCTATGAAAACTCCTACTCCAGTCCTTTTTTCTCTGTTCCTTCGGTAAAGTATTAAACCTATTAGAAAAATCTCCTCATCTGCAATGTCTTGCAATAACCAGTTCGTATAATTATGTCAAGTTCGGGACTTATTACCATATGATAAAATTCAGCTGTTTTGTTTTTCACTAATCGGTAGCTAACTTTCACCTCGGAGATAGCTATATTCTTGATCGTTTCACTGCAATTTTTCTTTCAGATGCACTCTAGGAATTATTTTTCCCTACTCATTCTCATGTGCTAAGTCTAATCTTTCATTCCACGATTCTTGTCGCAATTATTATGAGAATGACCCGTGTAATGCTTGGTAAGTAAATTTCTACCAGTTAGCCTACTCTAACTTACCAAATGTACTGAACTCTCCTTATATATAATAATGCAACAATTTCAGAGCGTAAAAATCCTTCACCTTGATCGGTATTGGCATCTTCGGCAGTTTCTGGGAATCTCTTCATATGTTCCTAAATCCTACTCGCTACCTTCTGCGATGCCTCAATCATGTAATGTACTTCCGAACGACTGAGAAGCTCCTTATGCGATGCAAAAACAGGCCGCAAGTCTATGAAGTATACTCCAATTCCCTGACAAATATGTTCCAATCTTTTTTTATTTTCCCCTTTAATCCGGCTCCAGTGCGTCCTCCTGTGGTCAAATTGCGGGACAACTGAGAAAATAATTTACTTTACTGGGACATTAATATATGATCCGACTCATTTGGCCTCCGAATTTAGCTCCTTGAATGAACGCAGGTTTTTTTCGGATCCGCGGTTCATGGCGGCGTTTGTCACTTCATGCTCTACTATTCGTAGCTTGGAGCAACCCACATCACGTGCAACCACCTGCGTCACCTGGAGAATTCCGCTCCCTGGTATACACCGTGAGGACCACGACCCAACATCTCCTGCCCGTTCAACGTTGCGTCGTTAGGGAGACATCAGTCTGAGGATATTGGAACTACCTATCATAATAATTCCCTCCGTTCCCGTTCACTAAATTATTTCCCTAGGTAACGGCCTCGGAGTAGGGGTAGGAGCTGCAAATACTCAACCGATAGCACCTGGTACCTATTTGAAACGGGGATTGGCGCTGCCTTCATAGAGTCCAAACCCCGCCGCAGCTTGACCTTCCTTTACCCCGAGAGACGACCCTCCCATCTTTTGTTCTGCGAAGGGGCGACACTCCTTCATTGGGGGATGAGACACTAGGTAGGTCTTTGATCGCCCAGCCACGAGTGGCATTCGGGTGAACCCGCAAAGCCCTATTGACTTGGCGGGCTTTCAAATTCCAACTCCGAGCACTATCTCAATTGAGAGAATGCACCTTGTCGTCGATCTTCAATCGGAGCTCCCGAACCAATCTCTCCAACGCAACGATGCGAGTCCTTAGATCCTATCATTCACCGGCAATTTTGAGCATGGAAAACGGAGACCTAGATGAAGCCTCCCTAATGTAACAAACGAGTTCCCGAAAAAGGTAATCTGAATTCACTGTGCTAATTTTTTCTAAGAGGGGTCACTTTAAATTAAATCACTCAAATTTGTTGAAATGTTGTAATGCACAATGAGGCCTATGCATTTCTCAGTGAGAAAGGGAGGAAAAAGAAAGAGAACGTTAACCAATAACCAATATGAGAAGATAGATAAAAATAATTATAAACCACTAAGATTACCTGCTTTCACCACACTATTCAAAATAAGCAACAAACAACAGAAAAACTAACAAAACTAAACTGCTTTTCAAGATTTTAGTTAACAATACACAACATTTAAATAAGAAAGAAACAATAAAAAAGTTGGTTATACAGCTTAAGCTACAGACCTTCAGGTAGGATCGAACCGGTTAGCGGGATCGGGCCCCAAAAACCTGCGCTCTCGACGTGGGTCAGGGAGATAATAATATCCGTTATTCAATATAATTCATATGAGAATTTTAATCTAATCTATATTGACGCCAAGCTGTTTGATTTTAAAACCTTGTATTCATTGTATGCATAGGATATTCGTTTTTGGGTTTGATATTTCAAGCATATACTGCAATGTAGTTTCCTTAATATGATTGAATTACCCTACATAATGGGAATCTTTTTACTTAAGCTAATTTCTTTGTTTAAATATATTTTGATTACCTTTTCTACTTATCGTAACTGAAATAGGGTGCTTATCTGGAGGTTAAAAAATTTATTTGAGGTATTATTTAAATCTCTTCCCAAAAGTAATTGCTTTCGTCAAAATAGGTCATTGAATTAACAGGTGATAACTTTAATTATATATCTGCTCTCATGGTGGAATAAGTTTTGTTGGAACTCATAAAAGTAAAAGCACAGTAATCAGTACTAAAATCACAGTAAAAGTAAAAGCACCTGGAATAATTTTCTGTGAGATTTTAGTTCTTTTAAAAGTAGTGTAATTCAGCTACTAGGAAAATTTGTGGTAGTAGCTCAAATAATTAAATGATATAAAATGGTTCTAGTTCATTGGGAAGCATAACTTACGTAACAGGTTCGCAGCTTTACTCGTAATGTGATCCTCTTCTTTCCAAGTTAGTAGGAAATCATTCTAGACCGTAATTGTGAGGATCTCTTAGCCGAAAAACTATGGGTGCATGGAAAAGGTTTATTTTACTGGTGTAAAATAGAGAAATTGGACAGGAACCTATTTATTTCCTTACTTGCACTCTCTGGGAGGGGGTCTCTCTTATTTACCCGTGTGCTCCCAGTATCCCTGTTTAAGCTAGTCTTACCCTTCAGAGAAGAGAAAATGTGACTCCAAAGCGTATCGGAGAAACGTCATCTGGGAAGGAGTCAAACGGAAAAGCAGAAGTGGGCTCGGTTGAGCTGTCTTCCTAGCGGCTACGAGCCATTCTTCCGGAGTCATCTTCAAGGGCAGGGAAGAAAACGAATTGGTCCAGTCAGGACCCCATTTGCTAAAATCCGTAGGGAATAAAAAGCCACGTGGTCTACTATAAACAGAAATCTATGCAATATACTCGCATCAAGTAATCAAAATGGCATATGATTTTTAAAATATCACTTAACTGTCATATTTATTTGCATTAGTACATATATGATATTCACGTAATTCATGATTGTGCACTGATGCACCGTGAACATTTGAATTAATGTTAGGACGTAAGCTGTTGGAAAGTGTTTAAGTTTTTGTGGGTAATTACCAGTTAATTTGTCGGTTTAGGTTAAAAAATTCACATAAGGTACTGAAACATTCTCATCTTCATGCACCTTCTCTTATCTTTTTGTAAATTTTGTATTTATGTCAAATATTTTCCAGTATGTCTTTATCTACGCAGTATTTAAATAATATTTATATAATTTACGCAATGTTTTTCCCCCTCCTTTACAAACCCTTCCTTCCTTTGTCCCTCACACTCTTTCCCGCCCCTAAATTGCTAGGGTGTGGAATTAATTGCAACCCCTAAACATATTATCAGAAGTATAACGTAGGTTATCGAAGTAAAGGTCGGTTTAATTATAAATAGCTTGAAATTTTACGTAGTTACTTCATTAAATTGCAAATAATGATTGATATAAATAACAAAAGTGCTTTGCAGAATGACCAATATTAAAAAAAATCTGATTTCAATGCTTATTACAGATTTGTAAAATTGATACTTTCATTATAAATTTATTTCTTTTGTTTATACACCTTCAATTCCCCAAAGCGATCCCATGATTTCACTGTTCAAGCTTTCGTTTGGCATAGTAAAAGTATCCATTAAGGTCCTATTCATAATATGCGTAATTTATGGCCGTAAAACTCGGTCAATATATAAGGAACATCATTGCGGTCATAGTATGTCATAAAAATAATAGATACCGTGGGAGGCCTGGAATACCGGTCGTTTGGGAAACTTGCTTAATAAAGGGGCTGTTAATCACATAGGCGAAGGCATAGCATGAAGTTTCTAAGTTCCTTTTGCCTACTATGAAATCACCTGGCTATTAGTATTTTTAAATGAAAATTTGCGCTATATTGTCGTTTGAAATACTTGTACATACAATAAAAACTATAATTTGGAGCATTTTACAATAAGGCATAAAATGAGATTCTGTTCCAGGAAATTCATAGGAAGGTTTATAATAGTTTACTTAACGTATCTTCAGAATTTTATTTAAATATAAATTTTATTCAAATGCAGGTGAATATTTTTTCTCTTCCAATCGTTTTTATTTAACAGTTCAGTGTAAAAACAATGTTCAGTTTAAGTTGTAGGCTTCTGAAAGTCGAATTAAATCAAAATCTTATTTAATGTATTATAAAACACATTATACACAGTTCAGATAACTTTTGTACGACGTACCTGAAATGTTAACAAATGGTTCATTTGAATAAATGGAGTATTTTTTATCGCTGACGGCAATTTACTTGAACCCATATCAGAAGTAAAATGTAAAGAAGTATTTGATAGGGCCTGTTTTTGAGTATAAATATATTTGGTTCATATTTTTTCATAATTTTCGTCCACAGGTAATAGATTAATGTGAATATTAATTTGAGTAAAATCTCATTTCAACAACTAGAAAACACAGTCCTAACTCAAATTTGAAAAAATTGGAAACTTCGTCAAACTCCACTCCGGTTGTGAAGTTTCTCCAGTTGGGTTTAAATAAAACTTTAATTTCGCGAAATAAATCAATAATCTTCGAGAAGTGTTTTAAGTTTTTCAGTAATGAGGCACGATGTTCATGAAACCATTTAAAATAAAACTGAAAAGGCTTATGATAGCGTTGGTATATTTTTTATCCCCAAAATATTCAGGATGCCAGAGCCCTGACGAAGGCCTGTGTACTGTCCTTAAATACATCTAACTCTCAATTTCTCCCCGGCGATTCAATCCTCAGCATTCACTTCAAGCAACAGGTTTGTAAAATTTTATTTTTTTACCTCTTGGTTCGTTTTTCTCATAGTTTCTATACACCTTCTTGTTGGTAGGGTGAAAATAGTTATCCGTAATTGTAGGAATGGATTCTTTAATGTTCAATAACTTGTCGTCTTGAGTCCTTATTTTCTTGAGCTACTCAAGTGCTTCATGCCAATAGTTTTTTAAAACTATGACACGATGCGTCAAATGCAGGTGAAAGACTAGTTCCAATTTCCCTTTATCAAATGAAATATGCTTGCTGATTTTCTCTGTCCTTTATGTTGTCATTTTTCATTCTCATGATTATAATTCATTATTCCTATTGTACTTAAATCCATTAAGCTCAAGTATACAATTAAATTTATCGATTGTTCCCTACAATTATTTCGTGAAACGGAGTATCAATATGGTATAGAAAAACTGACAATGAGACAATGTCAATCCCATTCCTTCAATTCTTCCATTTTAGGTTAAAAGCGTTACTGATATTATTGGTATAAATTTTATTCTGACTTCTTGCAAACCACGGCAGTCAACTATAAGGTTAGTTTTATATCTACATCTGTAACTAAACAACACCCTGCAATCCACTGCAAAGGCATGCGGAGGTGGATATTAAGACATCATCTGTAAAAAAATAACTAAACCACATAAATAACTATTAAAGTCAAGTCAATTAATAACCACACAGACGTATTCACTCATGCAAAATTCATTGTAACATGCGTAAATGCTAATTCTTATGCTGGTAACTAACATAAACAAGTCCATGTACCTATGGCGTATTCCTATGCATCGTTTAATCTTGCCCTCACTTGAAGTCAGAATGCCATTACAATTCCTCAACATCCGTTTGATGAAGCCAATTTTCTTTAAGGCAGGTTCGCATATTCTCCAGGGCTCCACATAAACGTCTGCCGCAAAATATTTAACTTGATCTGCCGTTGTAAGTATTGGACCCTCGATTTCATAATTTTTGTCCTGCTCATCACTTCCTTTTCTCCAAAATTTCAAAACTGTTACTTTCTACATGGTAAGCACTTATCCTCATTCCTTGCACTAACTCGATATTGTGTCTAAATCTTTAGAGTACCCCACAATCTGCTGAGACTCCTATTTCCCTGTAAGGGATATGCGAGGGCTGACATACAAAATACTAAGCTCAAAGTCATCAAAAATGCACACATCAAGGTAGGATAGTCACTTCCTATCCTAGGTTCGTCTATGGTTTTCCAGGAAGTTTTGATTACGAAAAAATTACACACTTCATCATAGGGTGAAGTTATCCAGGAACACCAAGATTGAAACCTGGCCATGTTTAGTAACCAACGGTTCGGCTCACTGATACACATTGTATCATTTTTTTTTCTCTTAATCCGGTATGACAATTTGGCTCGTGTTTCATTAACTAATTACCCTTTCACTAATTCAACTCATTCAGTGCCATCCCTCATATTTTGATACCTAATTACACAAGAAATTATAAATATTACAACTAATAACGTTTTTAATAATATCAAGAATTAGCCAATCATAGGTTGCATATGATGTTTTAAATTCATGGATATTGTTTTACCTAATCTGTTTTGTTAGACTCATTCGTTCATCCACGAATACGATTTTTGAAAAAATTGGCTATAATTGTTTCCGTATATTTTGGAAGGTATCGGTCTT
Source organism: Hetaerina americana (assembly GCF_022747635.1). Taxonomy (NCBI): domain Eukaryota; kingdom Metazoa; phylum Arthropoda; class Insecta; order Odonata; family Calopterygidae; genus Hetaerina; species Hetaerina americana. Next base: position 79,564,870 of record NW_027286985.1, on the reverse strand, counting down.
TCCAAAAGTAAGGCGCAGATTTGTATCGGTAAATGCGTCACTTTAACCATTTATTTTCCTGGCTTTATTACTCTACCATTAGCACATATAGTTCAACCAAACTAATTGTTCGATTGTGACATTTAAGAGGAATGAGGCTTGGAGCCAATTGAGATGCGAAATAACAAGCTCAAACTAAACTTAGACTATTTGCAAGGTTCAGAACACACGAGTTTAATTGTAGCACAAATTAAATTATTATGGACCCAGGAAATTTGGGTGCATTAAACCACAAATATAAGATAAAGTAGGTAGACTCCAGTACAGATAGATATAAATATTCGTTCTTTGGACAATCAGGAATCATAATAGTAAGAAATCAAAGCCATAAAAGATATAGAAAATATATTCTCACTACTAGTGAGGGCAAGATTAAGCGCTGGGTAGATATCAGGCATATTTGTAGGTGCATAGTCATATGCATTTTAGTCAATAGTAGAAAAGCATGCATGTAAAAGCATGTGCGTAAATTAAAATGGGTTTTGCATGAATATATTTGTCTGCGTGGGTGTGGATTGGAATGATTTTGTTTATTTGTTTTTCACGTGGTTGTTTTCTGCTTATCTACGCCACGCCTCCTTGCGGCGGCTTGCCCGTTATTGTGTAGTTCTATTTAATTGTTTTTCAATGGTGAGGTTACATTGATTTGACATTTATAACCAACTATAGAGTTTTTCCCATTTGAACAAAACTAGTCATCAGGGATTTGAAAAGTTGAAAATATTACTCACCAAAGGAATACTGAAGAGAAAAATAACGTCTCAGATCAGATTTTACCAT